>NC_063047.1:3628911-3822949 GCF_018812025.1 Megalobrama amblycephala
GGTCAAACAAATAAAAGAAAACTGGTCAAACAGAATCAGTGATTCTCAGTTACATTTCTTTGCAATTTGTTGCATCTAGTCGTGTCCTAAACCTTTGGCTATTGGTTGAGTCAGAGACAGTACTTTAATGCTAGATAAATTACACACTTCAAGAAGTACTGTCATTTCTTACCTTCTCTGTGAGTGATGCGGTTGGGGGGAATGGGCCCTCGCACATGGATAATGCCACAGCGGTTTGGCATCTCATCCTCACTCGGGTACTCACAGGTGTTGTAATAATCAATCGAGTGTACGATACGCAGATAGAAGAGGAGACGATCCAACACCTGGGAGAAAACCAAAACATATTACACTCCTGAGGAAATACAAACTTTATTTGTTAGTGGACCGAAAAAGCAACAAACTGAGATAAGACCTGAAAGTCTGATTTAAAATTCATCTCATCCAAAATAATAAAATATTTAAAACATATATATTGGAACAAGTGGCCTAAGATGAATCATTATAAATTAAACCTATTTTATGGGTTACAGTTTTTTGCATAATTACATCCATGAAAATTTAGCACAAGAATTCCCCTTATGACAATAATGAGAATGATTATAAAAATGAAATAAATCTGTGCTGGACATGTTAAAGTCTCTTTCAGACCTTGACAAGTTTTTCATCTCTCTCCACAGTAATCTCGGTGGGATTTCCCTCTTTGGATCCATCCTCGGATTCGGCTCCTCCTGCACTTCCTAGAAGCTCTTCCTCCTCTGCACTCACTTCCTCTATGAGGTAATCAGTGATGTTTTTCAAAATGGGGTTCTGAGCAGGGATCTTCAGAAAAAGAGAAAAAAAATAATTACAGAAAAAAAATCTCAGTCAAGATGATGCACCAAAATGACTTTACCAAAACCAATTTTTTTTTTATTTAGCTGAAAACCCAAACCAAACTAAGTTTAATCAAATCAATCAATTATTTAATATGTATACAAACATTTAAACTACACATGAAGCAGTTTGTATTTAAATTCTGATAATATAACAACTCCAATACTTATTTAGTTGACAAACAGACTACGGACAGTTAATTCCTGAGGTGAATGTAACATTACTTGACATTGTTTACTAGCTATTTTATTGACATCTTTCTGCTGGTGACACACTGATTGAATTATTACATGAGACCTGATACATTTCAGTAAGTTGTTTTGTTTATTTAAACATAACTTCTGATGTTCATTCATGTTTATTTTGAGATTTAACTAGTTAACAGGAAGAGATGATCTGTCATGCCACAATATTGACAATCCAGCTAGTGTCCTAACAGCTGACATGTTTACCTATTGCACCTTATCCACATTGTGTGCATGAAATAGACACTGACAGTCAAAACGCATCAGAGAATTGCTATACAAATATCACTGTTTCAGCCCTCCAAAACCAAAAATTGACAATGACAAATTTTGGTGCATCACTAGTCAAGGCTATTTAGAATTATATCAGTCTGAGGTTGTGCAGGTGAGAATACCTCTAGAGCGGCTGTCTCTTCTCTGGGTTTGTGGCTCCAGAGCCTCTCCCTGTCATCCAGTGCATGGATCAGTTTAGCAGCCATCTTGATGTCATTACGGAGAACCTGCTTATGCTGAGTGATTCCGTTCACATTACGCACACGACGCGCCAAATCTCGATTGACTCCGGGAGCCAACTCACAGTCCCGCAGCTGGTCAAAGAGGAACAGGAGGAGAGAATGAGCGAGACGTTTGATATGCATGATGGTTCTTCGGCCGATGATTCTAGAACTCACCCGGATGTTCTGCAGGTTCCAGCAGATCTCTTTGATGTTCACACTTCTGTCGAAGGTCACCCAGCAACGCCTGAAAAACCTGAGTCACACACAGATGAGTCAATTCACACATCAATTCATATGGATTTGTTTTACGATCTCTTTATGAACTTCTTGAAGCATCAGTGTCAGTTGCGTAGCTGTCAACGGAGGAACAGAATTCAACTTACCTACGCTCTGGCTGTGGTTCTGACAAACAAACGCGCATAAATCCTGGATAACGTCGACACAGCTGCCAAAAAAGTGCCAAGTCTTTTAGTCATCAGCATTCAACAACAATGACAATAACAGGAAAATTCAGCAGTGTTTGGTGTGAAAACTCACAGCGACGATCTCCGCTTTAGATATGGTTGGAGCGATGCTCCTCATGAAGAGAGAGCAGGTCCTGTGAAGAGGTCGAGGTCGTGGAGGCTGATCATCCTTCGGCTTCTTCTCCTTTTCTTTCTCCCTTTCCTTCTGTTCATCCGTCCGCTCCTTTACATCAGCGGCTTTAAAAGACCAGAAACATGGTTGTCACAACCATGGGACTTTGACACTGACGATTCACTGTAAGAAGCCTTGACACTGACCTTCCCCCTCCTCTTCTTCCTCTTCCTCCTTATCCTCTCCCTCGTCAGGTTCTCTCTCTTTCTCGGAGGGTTTCTCAGAGCAGTGAGAGTTCGAGTCAGAGTCAGAATCGGATTCGCTCTCAGATGCACTGGCTTCATCTTCACTGTCTCCACTGTGCTTCCTCTTCCTCTTCTTACTCAGCTAGTGAAAAACAATTTTCCACAGGAGTTTACATAATTAATGGGAAGCACTGGAATGGCAATATACTGAACTGCATTGAATGCAAGTACAGTCCAGCCCAACAGATGGCGCATAAACTACCCAAAGCGGCAGAACTTGGCCAACTAACCTTCTTGGGTTCTGGGATTGGTTCGGCAGGTGCTTCTTTCTCAGTCTTCTCTCCTTCACTCGCTCCTGCAGAAGCAGCTGCATCCTTCTCTGTCCCCTCATCACCCTCTCCCTATTGACATGCAAAAATTAGGCATCATCGTTCTTCCAAATACTGCATGACCCTTTGCTCCATTAGGAAACATTCACTCACCATCTTATCTTTTTCAACAGAAGGTTTGCGCTCAACATCCACAGGCCTGGGCTCATCCCGTTTGGGAGGTTCAGAACCAGGTCCACCAGATGAGAGTCTCTCACGCTCCCTCTCCCGCTCCTCCTCTTCCTCATTGGGCAGTTCTAAGATGCGCAGGTCATTTTCCCCTCCTCCTTCCATCTTTATCACGGCTAACAAAAACAAAGGAAAAGCATGCATTGAGGAAATGTACATTAAAGGCCCTGATATAGGATGTGGCGAAGAGACATTGTGATTGGGTATGGGAGTGGAATTACTGACCACACATTTGACAAAACATTTACAAAAAGTTTGAAATACGTGAACAGCAGTTTACCGATAGTGAACATCCTGACGCCACTCACACTGCTGAGATCGATGTTTAGATGAATATGCAAATATGTTAATGAGATAATTTGGTTTACGTGCAACCAAGTCAAATAATGTTTAGTGAAGTTTTAAGTATCAACTGAAAAGAGCACAGATCTCGGGTAATTAAAATGAAGATTGTTTTTAAAAAAACTAGAAATAGATATTGTCAACCCAGATAGTGTTCAGAAAGCTGACATTTATCTGTTGTAGCTTTTACACATTGTGCACACAAAATACTGACATTTAAATCGTGCCACTGGAGAAACACTAATCAAATGTCACCGTTCCATTCAAAACGGTCCAATGAATTGAATTTTTTTGCATCACCAAATGGACAGTTTGGAATGACCTGAAGGTGAGTAAATGACAATTTTCATTTTTTTAAGATTAAAATGAGCATGCAAATGAAAAGCACTTCTCCATACCTGCATCTAAAATCTTGGTGATTTGTGGAGCACGCTCTATGTCCAAAGAGACAGGGTCAAACCAGTTATTGTCCATGAGATACATGTAGACATTCAACCGGTTCTGTAGAGCACTGTGGGATTCTGCTTTGCGCCTCCCAGCCTCATCCGGGTGGTACTTTGAACGGAACCTGACAAGCGGACAGAGGAGAAAGAGGGGAAAAAAAGGGGTGTTTGGGGAAGAAAACTTGTGCGTTAGCAACTATTTCCCAGTCATGCAAGCTCTAACCTCAAAAATTAGTAGTCCTAACCTGCCTTCTAAATATATCTGTAAGTGCTTTGATAAATCTAATGTCAGCCAACAATTCTTAAACTAAACAATTATATCTAACAACCTTATTATCCCACATAGTTGTCCCACTTTCTGTCATATGAGCTCTGTTCCAAAACTACTGAGCTGCCTACACAGGCAACAAAAGCATGCTCCCAAGACTGTTCCAAAAGTTAAGCAGCATAATTTTGTTGCCTTGTAAGATTTGTTCTTTTGACTAGATTCAAAGTCAGCATTGCATGTTTCCTTCCAAGATGAGAAGAGGACAATAAAAATATTATAAATACACATAAATATTCAGCAACATGTCATTGCCAAACTGTAGAGAATTTCAAATCATTCCACTAATGAAGTTTTGTACCAGTTAAGATGCTTAAGGTAGAAGGTAGCTGCCTCAGGCAGTAGACAGCTCACTAGGTTTTTGAATAGAGCATGACACCAATTTGTTGGCTACAGTTAAGTGCACTTGTCAGTCTTAAAACAGAATATAAAAAATAACTTGTGTGTTTAAGTGTGTGTAATACAGTAACACTCACCACCAAAGAAGAAAAAGTAAAAAATTAAAAACAATAGAAACTGAAGCATTATCAAGAAATCAAAGTCAAACAGTTGGGTGAAACATTTTCCATTGTGTGCACTAAATTTACCTGATGTACTCCCCGCATTACAACACATTTACACTGAGAGCGGTCTTCTCAGAGGAGTGTGTACATTTGGGGGGGGGGTTTGATTGATCCAAATATCAAAAACGAAAAAGAAAAGGGAAGAAAGGCATCACACACTACAGAAAAGAAAAAAAAAAATCTTTCCGTGAACGCGGCGGCGGGTTTGGATTGTGAGTGTTCGGCTGTCTAGCTAAGAGCCCTGGTACTTGGATTCTAATGGCAGCTGCATTGTGCGCAGTGCAAACCCTGACTAGCTAACAGCGACTCCTGCGATGGGTCCAAGAGCTTTTCTCATCTTCCAATGCCTTGTGGTGATGGAGGGAAGAAGGATTTGTGTTAATTTGTAAACCAAAAAACAATGCAAAAACCTGAAATGAAATGAATGTTTAAAACATCTGCATCAAGTCAATGACGAGACCAATTCAGTTGCTGTAAAGACAAACTGATGTCATTATAGACATTATCATTCGAACTTATGACAAATGATGAAAATGTTCAAATTTCTATGTAAACAAACAAGCCTCAAAACACTGTGGTAATTTATTAACTATGCATGATGCACCAAAATTTTAGCAACCGAATATATTTGGTCAAAAAATGTCCAAAACAGTAATGTTTAATTAGCACTCCTCTGATGGTGCGTTTCAACCCGAGTCAGTGTCTATTTTCACTGTATCCGCATCAGTTCAAAGCGCATATGAACTGATCATCTCGTCCTCTATACTACAAGTTATAGCAGGAAATAAACATGATCAAATGGTGTTGGGGGGAAAAAAGGCAGTATCATCTCTCAAATTACAGTAGTCAACGTTTGAAGTGGATTAAAAAAGTTCTTAGGACAACTTTGATGAAAGGTTTTGATCCACTTCAAACGTTGACTACTGTATTTTTGCTTTCATTTTTTAGCTAAAAAAAAAATTCAGTTTCGGTAAAAAAATAAATCTTTTCGGTGCATCACTTGTATATTTGACTACAAAGTCGCACTGATTAGTACAAAAAGACAAAACTCTATGGCCTTTTAACAATTAATCCATTCTAACTAGAGGCCAAATGTAGTTATAAACAGAATAGTCAAATCTTCAGAGGTGCAGGATGCAGAAATTAGCCTCTTCTTTGTTGAGATGCAGGACTTGTTTCGCCACTCTCTTGCGATCGCTAGCTTTATGCACAAACATCACCTAAACAAAACACTAGAGCAAAAACAGCAACTGTTGTCGTACCACTCTTCATCTTTATGGGCCAGGAAGAAGTCCTGCATCTGCTGACGCCTAAAATCGATCTTGTACTCATTGTAGCGTTTGACCGACTCCGTCTCATCCACAGAATCATCCAGAGACAGCAGGAACTCCTTAAAGGTCTTCATCACAGGAGGGGGAGGACCAAGATCCATATCGTGGATGTTTCCCAGCCTGGATGAAGACCAGAGATGAAGAAAGGTTTAACACGGAGGTTAAATGATAGACTTTAGAGATGCTTATTTCCTTCCTGCTCACCTGGCCTGAATGGGGATGCCATGATGGGGCTGCATGAGGTGCATATCAGGGTGACCCCACGGCTGAGGAGGGGCATAGCTGGGTCCTCCACCGCCTCCATAACCCAGATCATAGCCACCATGGTATGGGTCGCCTCCATGGTCATCCCTGAGAATACACATGAGAGAGAGGAAGAGCGATTCTAAGACAGGGGTGTCAAACATACGGCCCGCAGGCCGAATACAGCCCACAAAGGTGTCCAATCTGGATGATTTGAACATTATAAAACAGAGCGGCATGGTCCACCAGCCATACATCCAGTTTTTAGTTTTATTTTGGTCAATCTCTGTTCTGGACTTGCAAACAAACTGTGCACTGCAGCACTGTATGACAGGGCTAAACAAAGTTATTCTTTTTCTATGCAAGTTCTTACCAGTCTCTCCTCATGCGCTTCTGCTGGGGGCTCATGTCATGACGTGGAGGGGAAAATCTCTCTCGTCTGCCCCTCTCGTAGTCCCGGTACTCTCCTCGGCTGCGCCGCTCACGGCCCCTGTCCCACTCTCTAGCCGAGGGCCGCCAGTAAACGACAACGACAAGAAATATATATAAAAATCTGCAAGCCTTTTGACTATAAATAGACAACATACCCCACCTGAATTATAAATACCACTTGCCAAAGCATGTAACAAATCACGATCAGTTGTGCATACAGTAACACTTTACAATCAATTGGTTGGAAAAATAAGAATGTGTTAATTCTGAGTTTTGTTTACGGTAGAAGCTGTAAAGTGTGGTGTTGCATGGTTTCAACAAATTAATATTATAGTTTTATATACTGTTGACCGTTCTCTTGCGCAGATTAATTCCCTCTTCCTCACCTGTCATTCCAGTCATCTCTGCGGCGGTCCTCTCTCTCCCGTGAACGATCATAGTCGCTCCTCTCTCTGCGGAATTTGTCTCTGCGTCTGCGGTCGTACTCATCATCGCTGTCGGCCATGGCGTTTAAATAAGGACGAGTGTCAGAAAAGGTTTGCTGTGATACACAACAGAGTGGAAATGAATAATTATTATTGACAGATTTTATCTACACCAGACTTTACAATGCACAAATGCATCAAAATTCCAATCCCACATTTCTCTTAAAGGGATAGTTCATCCAAAAATGAAAATTTTATCATCATTTACTCACCTTAATGTTGTTCAAAACCTGTATGAATTTCTTTCATCTGCTGAACAGAAAAGATGATATTTTGAAGAATGTCAGAAACCAAGGGTCCATTGACTTCTATAGTATTTTATTGCCATAATATGCAAGATAATGGGGTCCATGAACTGTTTGGTTAAACATATTCTTCAAAATATCTTCTGTGTTCAGCAGAAGAAACAAACTAATGACAGAATTTCCATTTTTGGGTATCCCTTTAAAACAATGACTCGACACTTCCTATTTTTGTTAATAGTTTGTTTGCAGACACAGAGAGGACTGTATGAAATTAATAATACAACCATGAATACACATAAATCACATCAGTAACACAGACTATGAACACAATAGGCAGCGCCATGCGCGCGCGACGAAATCGTATAACGTTAACGTTATCCCAATAAACCAACCATCAACTTAACCAGGAAAACCAACGTAGTGTAAATTATCGACCATTTTAGATACCCAAAGAACAAGTAACGCGATTATTCATAGAATAATCACAGATTAAGAACAAATGGCGCGTATTCATACCGGCTCCGTCGAGTTACGTAAGGGAAAAGTCGCTAACCGCAACAAAGAGGGACACGTTCAGACAAATTTGGATAAATATAACTTATGACTTTCAGTAAATGTTAAAAATGAATGGTAAAACACACAATAATGGTTTTATGTCCAATACTAACCAATAACTTGGTTTAAAAGGCTTTACTGAGGCAAGCTCCCGCCAGCACACGACCGTCCTAAACTACAGCAGCGGAAGTGACGATCATATACTGAACTACAGCGCCACTGTGTGACTGGATGACCGAAATACTGCTGAACTATGGAATTGGAAATGTGTGGGGGGTTTTTTCTTTTAAAGAAAAATACAATTATACGGAGCCTCTTACATGACATGCAAGAAAAAATTAAATAGTGCTTAAGTTTTAGTAAATTGAGGGAACAAATAGTAAATTGTGCGCAGGTTTTAGCCTACTACTAAAACTGTTTCGTTCCCTCGATTTACTAAAATGTACGCACTATTTACTATTTCGTTCCCTCGATTTACTAAAACGTGTACACTATTTAATATAGTGCGAAACAGTAAATAGTGAACGAAAAAAGTAAATAGTGCGCAAGTTTTAGTAAATTGAGGGAACAAATAGTAAATAGTGCACACGTTTTAGTAAACGAGGGAACAAAATAGTAAATAGTGCGCACGTTTTAGTAAATTCAGGGAACGAAATAGTAAATTGTGCGCAGGTTTTAGCCTACTATTTTTTTCCCTTGATTTACTAAAATGTGCGCACTATTTACTGTTTCGTTCCCTCGATTTACTAAAACGTGCGCACTGTTTACAATAGTGTGAAACAGTAAATACTAGTGAACAACATTGTAAATAGTGTGCATGTTTTCGAGGGAACGAAATAGTAAATTGTGCGCACGTTGTAGCCTACTATTTTTTTTCCTGTGTGTCATGTCTGGGGCTCTGTACAATTAAACTAACCATTAACGTGAATATATTTTTTAGCTATTCTAAAATATTAACTTTTAAAACTAGTAATTTTATAAGGATTTTCAAACAGATAATTTGTTTAGACCGATAAACTTGCCTATAAATTGTGACGCACTATTGTAAAATCGGGGGTCGAGACAAGATGGCGGCCAAGACAGACGTTGAAACGGTTTTTGCTTCTATCTTCTTTGAAACGACTTGTCATGGTTTAAATCTTTAAAAAAAAAAAAAAAAAACTTGAAACCACCGTGTAAATCAAAAAAAAAAAAAAAAAATTGAGACATTCTCAAATGTCCTGATCATTTTTCAGTTTGACTAATTTTAATATTTTTATTTTTTAAAAAAGGTATTATTTATTGATAAATTATAATAAATAAAATAATTATTCAGTTGTGCATAATGGAAGAAAATAAATAATGGTCGGTAATGGCGCGCTGGAGCGGAAACTTCAGATCTCTACATCATACACATCGACGTGAGACCAGCTCAATCCAGTGCAGCTGTAGTCGATCCGTGTATCTCACAGATCGGTGACGTCTCCGTGCGCGGCGCCCGAAAGAGGAATAATAATCAACCGAAGAGAGACGTGCTTCCTGCAAGACTCAGCAATGGATGTCAGTCGCTGCATTAAAACGCCCAGAGAATGGCTCGGCGTGCTGTGCACACTACTTTTACTCTCCGAATCGGTTGTGTGTGACAATGCAAACGGGAGGAAGGAGCAGGAGTGTTATAATTACGCCGGTGGACACGTTTATCCCGGAGAGGCTTTCCGCGCCCCCGTCACTGATCATTCCTTACACCTGAGCAAAGCCAAAAGTGTGTTAATCTCAATTATGCACATGAAAATCACATGCATGCTCAATGTATGCGTTTAAATTAAAAAATTGGGCTTAAGTATTTTTTTGTAAAATCTATTAATTGTAAAGCAAAATTATTGTGCATTAATCTCTAACAGCTGTCAACATATTAGCCTGTTAGCATTTATATTATTTGGAAAATACATGGAGTGATTTCAAATGAACGTCTGTTTAATTGCTATAAAACTTATTTTGAGAGAATGAGAGTTGCATAAATTGTTCCAGCAGGATATTTTGTCAGAATTTGATGCATTGTCAGTATAATAAATTCACATCAGCGTTTGAGTTATTAATATTTGCTATTTGTTTGTGCAAATCGAGTCTTTCTAACTCAGTTTGTGTTTTTCGGTCGCAGCTTTTAAGGACACGTCATGGTTTAAGACTTGGATCCAAGACAATTTTTTTCCAGCTTACATTAAGAAGGCTATTGAATCTCTTAAAGGGACAGTGCTTCACATACATGCTGATAGATCTGCTTTAATAATGTGCTAAACATTTTGTGATTCTTTCTGTTTTTAGTCTCAAAGCCAGCGCCACACTGGGAAGGAACAGCTGTGATCAATGGAGAGTTCAAGGAGCTGAAACTGTCAGATTACAAAGGAAAATACCTGGTTTTCTTCTTCTACCCTCTGGACTTGTGAGCATACTTTGACTACATAATGTACACTACCTGTCAAAAGCTGCAAAACATTAAGATTTTTTAATGCATTTACAATAATTCTCTTCTGCTCACCAAGGCTCTAAAATACAGGAAAATGTGAAATATTATTACAATGTTTTCTATGTGAATACATAGTAAAGTGCAATTTATTCCTGTGATCAAAGCTGAATTTTCAGCATCATTACTCCAGTCTTCAGTGTCACATGATCCTTCAGAAATCATTCTAATATGGTGATTTGATGCTCAAGATTTGCTGCTTAATATTTTTGTGGAAACTGAGATACTTTTTTTTTTATTCTTTGACGAACAGAAAGTTAAAAAGAACAATATGTAATATTTTTTTGCAATATTATAAATGCATACATGTTTATTGTCACTTTTGGTCAATTTAATGCATTCTTGGTGAATAAAATTATTGATTTTATTTTATTTTTTAAATCCCAAACTTTTGAATGGTTTTCACAAAACCGTTTTCCAGCTGTTTTCAACATTGATAATAATCAGAAATGTTTCTTGAGCAGCAAATCATCATATTAGAATGATTTCTGAAGGATCATGTGACACTGAAGACTGGAGTAATGATGCTGAAAATCCAGCTTTGTCACAAACGATTTCTCTTGAATCCAATTACACAGCCTCCGTTGTCTTGATCCACAGCACGTTTGTGTGTCCCACTGAGATCATCGCCTTCAGTGATCGTGTGCACGAGTTCCAGGACATCAACGCAGAGGTGGTCGCTTGCTCCGTGGACTCTCAGTTTACTCATCTGGCCTGGTTAGACCACACACACTCTCTGGAGTGTTTTTGTAGTGTATGATATGTTATATAAGTGAGGACTAGGAATTGACTCATTGCCGTTTTTTTTGTTTTGTTTTTTGTTTTTTCATCAGGATCAATACACCCAGGAGACAAGGAGGTCTCGGACCAATGAAAATCCCTCTTCTTTCTGACCTCACTCACCAGATATCCAAAGACTATGGTGTCTTTCTTGAGGATCAGGGACACACACTCAGGTACTGAAACCAGGCCTTGTGTGACTATTTCAATTTTTTTTTATCATTTGATTATTTTTATGACTGGTCACTTATAAATGCCCTTTAGAACATCTACAATTCGGATGTTTTTGTAACCAGATTTTTGATTATTTTCATTTTTGGGCCTCATTGACCATATTGGGCCTTATTATTGTAAATGGAGTTTTACTAAATGTTTTTTCATCATCTATTTATGAGGTGTAACACTCATGTCATGTTTTGGTTTGATGCACAATACTAATGTCATAATGCCTTAAACAATGCCAAAATAGTTCAAATGTTTTACATCAGGGCTGAACTTGATTAGGATTGATTAGACTTTTTTTTTTCTCCCACATGCACAGAAATATTCACAATTCTGCTTAGCTAATAATACTGAATTATGTTAGACACTTATGCTTGCACTCTGCCACTGACTGCATACATTTAAAAGATTGTATTAAATTATGAATTTTATTTTAAATGTATTATTAATTATTATTTAATTATAATATAATTATTATTAATTATAACATGAAAGAACAATGCAACCTTCTGGTTTTACGGTATTTGATGTGTCACAGTGCTATTACTATATTTAATGCTAAATTAAATCTGTCTTTATTGTATACAATACATACAGTAGCGCTACCCATGATACATATTGTTGCATTTTTGTATTGCCATATATTGTGACATACTATTTATTGTTATACCCCTAATAAAAAACAAATAGAAAATCATAGACTTTAATTGCAGAACCTTGATTTTAAAGCTTTTTAAAGATTTTAAATCAGTGTCATGCCTGTTGAGTTGCATGGAAATGTTTTTATTCTCTGTTGTCTTTCAGAGGTCTCTTCATCATCGATGATAAAGGTGTTCTTCGGCAGATCACCATGAATGACCTGCCAGTGGGTCGCTCTGTTGACGAGACCCTCCGACTGGTGCAGGCCTTCCAGTACACTGACAAACATGGAGAAGGTACGGCATTTATTCTTGCATTGCCTTCTTTATAAATTCCTATTTTTATCTGACATGCTTTTTTTTTTAATAATCTTAAAATGTTGTTTACTAGAGCTGCCAAAGTTAACGCATTGATTGTTTAATCTATTTCAATCCTTAAAACATTTGAATGCAAACACATGTTTGGGATTAATTGTTTGAACAATTGGTCCTTCAAAATGGTAGACAATGGGTTTTCCTATTGCTTTACATTCAGGACCGAGTTATTGTTAACTAAAACTATAAAAAAAAATGTTTTCCATAGTTGAAATACAGCTGAAATGTTATAAAATACAAATATTAAATTAAATGACAAACATAATCTTAAAAATTTACATTTAATTAGAAATGTTGCCTTGGCAACTAAATTAGTTTAAAAAGAGTGAAAACAAAAATAAATTAAAGCTATATAGAAATATTTTTTTTTAAAAACTAATAAAAATGACTAAAGATAAAATTTAAAATCGAGACTGGAAAATACAAATAATAGCGAATTCAAAAAATGTAATAAATACTATAACAATATATAAGTAATACTAAAATGACACTCGTTCATGAGCGTGATCAGACGAAGTGAATTATTATTATTATTATTATTATTATATTATTAAATAACTATCTATACATTTATTTCTAGTGACTGTGCTATGAAAGACAATGTCCAAAATGTGAAATTCAGCTAAGAAATGGTTGATTGATAGGTTTGATTTAGAATTAAAGTAAACTAACCAAAGAAGTATTTTTTTATTATTAAAAAAAAAAAAAATTACATGATTAAATAAAGTGTTTAAATAAAGAATATTCTTTAAATCTGTGGCATATCAGTATTCTTGTCAGTAGATTTATATTATTTTCCATAAAGAAATTTTATATAATAATATACATTATCAGCCAAAATGTTGAAATGAAAATCCACCGCTATGTTCCTCATGCCAGAGTCCAGTATCTCTTAATCATATTTTATTAAATTAATATGGTTTAAGTTCTCTACACAAATAATATTACTCTGCAAACACTTTTTTAATAGTCAACCGTGAATTCATTTGAGAGTTTTTATCTAAAGCAAATTTTAAATTGCTCTCTTAAAGTTTTTTTTAAACTTGTTACTCGCCATGAAAATAGCCAAGGAAACTGGCATGGCGTTAAACGCCAACCAACCAGAATGTTGTAATATAAATGTCTTATATCATACTTGAATAAGAAGTATATGAGCATGCGCTGACATAAATGTAAGTGTTTTGGTGTTACTGACTCTGTGTCTGTCATGTCAGTGTGTCCAGCTGGATGGAAGCCTGGCAGTGATACGGTAAGATTTGATCTCAGATTTCAGTGTGTTTGTGTGAGCTCATATATGTGTTTCTTTGTAAATATATACAGTATCTCTCCCTCTCTCTTTCCTCACAGATTATCCCAGACCCCGCAGGCAAACTGAAGTACTTTGATAAACTCAAATAACACAACACTTGCAGTTTCACTAGAGGAGTTTGTTCTGGTTTCTGACCAATTACTGTTCCCAAAGCACAGAATAAAAGGAGAGTTTTGATAAACATGTAGTCTGTTTTGTCTCTGTGATACGTGTCTGATTTGTTTGAACGCCAGAACAGGTTTCCCATGAAATGACTGAAATCTTGGCAATAAACAATAGAAAATTCTATTGAGAGTTTTACTGCATGGGTAGTACTTCACAATAAGGTCTCATTTGTTGACATTTGTTAATGGATTAACTAACATAAAACTTTGTTAATGTTAGTTGTTCACAGTACATTAATGTTAACAGATGAAGCTTTGGATTAACATGAACTAAGATTAAAAAATGCTGTAGAAGTATTGTTAGTTAATGTTAACTAATTAAATCTTATAGTAAAGTGTTACTGAGTTTTGTGAAATAAATAGAAATTATGCCATGCTATGGAAATTAATTTGTCAAAGGTGTGGGAACCCTGAAAGAAACAAGCATGTATGGATCAGATCTGTCTGACACTAGAGGGGGATGTGGATTCAGTTTTTATAGCACACAACTCTCAATCCTGTCATCAAATTAAAGTAAATCAACTGTGTGATGCTTTGCAGCTGCTGTAATTGTAGTACATTCCAACTGAGTTAAGACTGAAGTATAAGATTAAAGGACTCTGAATAGGAAACATTTGGGAAGGGGTCATGAAGTGATTTTAATGCTTCTTGAGAGTCACTTATAATGTTAATAAAGCAAATGCTGAAAAACAATTATTTTCAACCTTTATCCTGAGCCTCTGTCTGAAATTACCCATTTTTTAAGGCCTGTGCCTTTAAAGCTTGTCAGTAAAATGTTATTGAATAGGAAACAGTACTCACTGTTGCATGAGTAAAATAATATCCAATAAAAAAAAAAAAAATTCATTTACAGACAAAGCATCATGAAATCATTTATTATGGTTTGTGATGCAGCTGCTGTCAGATCCAATACAGTTGACTGCTTCATCTGTCAATAGAAGTTTCTTAGTGAACTGTCTGTTACATCATGCCCCATTTACAAAACAAAATGCTGTGAACAAACATATAATCCTGAACACATCTGTATTTTGTATCAGCGTAGAAAGCGTCAGTCATTATAATGACTTCAGAAACCGAACGCACATCTGTATACTGTATCGGCGTAGACGGCGTCAGTCATTATAATGACTTCAGAAACCGAACGCACATCTGTATACTGTATCAGCGTAGAAAGCGTCAGTCATTATAATGGCTTCAGAAACTGAACACATCTGTATACTGTATCGGCGTAGACAGCGTCAGTCATTATAATGGCTTCAGAAACTGAACGCACATCTGTATACTGTATCAGCGTAGACAGCGTCAGTGATTATAATGACTTCAGAAACTGAACGCACATCTGTATACTGTATCAGCGTAGACAGCATCAGTGATTATAATGACTTCAGAAACCGAACGCACATCTGTATACTGTATCAGCGTAGACAGCATCAGTGATTATAATGACTTCAGAAACCGAACGCACATCTGTATACTGTATCAGCGTAGACAGCATCAGTGATTATAATGACTTCAGAAACCGAACGCACATCTGTATACTGTATCAGCGTAGACGGCGTCAGTCATTATAATGACTTCAGAAACTGAACGCACATCTGTATACTGTATCAGCGTAGACGGCGTCAGTCATTATAATGACTTCAGAAACCGAACGCACATCTGTATACTGTATCAGCGTAGACGGCGTCAGTCATTATAATGACTTCAGAAACCGAACACACATCTGTATACTGTATCAGCGTAGACAGCATCAGTGATTATAATGACTTCAGAAACCGAACGCACATCTGTATACTGTATCGGCGTAGACAGCATCAGTGATTATAATGACTTCAGAAACCGAACGCACATCTGTATACTGTATCGGCGTAGACGGCGTCAGTGATTATAATGACTTCAGAAACCGAACGCACATCTGTATACTGTATCGGCGTAGACAGCATCAGTGATTATAATGACTTCAGAAACCGAACGCACATCTGTATACTGTATCAGCGTAGACGGCGTCAGTGATTATAATGACTTCAGAAACCGAACGCACATCTGTATACCGTATCGGCGTAGACGGCGTCAGTCATTATAATGACTTCAGAAACCGAACGCACATCTGTATACTGTATCAGCGTAGACAGCATCAGTGATTATAATGACTTCAGAAACCGAACGCACATCTGTATACTGTATCAGCGTAGACGGCGTCAGTCATTATAATGACTTCAGAAACCGAACGCACATCTGTATACTGTATCAGCGTAGACGGCGTCAGTGATTATAATGACTTCAGAAACCGAACGCACATCTGTATACCGTATCGGCGTAGACGGCGTCAGTCATTATAATGACTTCAGAAACCGAACGCACATCTGTATACCGTATCAGCGTAGACAGCATCAGTGATTATAATGACTTCAGAAACCGAACGCACATCTGTATACTGTATCAGCGTAGACGGCGTCAGTCATTATAATGACTTCAGAAACCGAACGCACATCTGTATACTGTATCAGCGTAGACGGCGTCAGTCATTATAATGACTTCAGAAACCGAACGCACATCTGTATACTGTATCAGCGTAGACGGCGTCAGTGATTATAATGACTTCAGAAACTGAACGCACATCTGTATACTGTATCAGCGTAGACGGCGTCAGTCATTATAATGACTTCAGAAACTGAACGCACATCTGTATACTGTATCAGCGTAGACAGCATCAGTGATTATAATGACTTCAGAAACCGAACGCACATCTGTATACTGTATCGGCGTAGACAGCATCAGTGATTATAATGACTTCAGAAACCGAACGCACATCTGTATACTGTATCGGCGTAGACAGCATCAGTGATTATAATGGGTTCAGAAACTGAACACATCTGTATACTGTATCGGCGTAGACAGCATCAGTGATTATAATGACTTCAGAAACCGAACGCACATCTGTATACTGTATCAGCGTAGACGGCGTCAGTGATTATAATGACTTCAGAAACCGAACGCACATCTGTATACTGTATCAGCGTAGACAGCGTCAGTGATTATAATGGGTTCAGAAACTGAACGCACATCTGTATACTGTATCGGCGTAGACAGCATCAGTCATTATAATGACTTTAGAAACTGAACGCACATCTGTATACTGTATCGGCGTAGACGGCATCAGTCATTATAATGACTTCAGAAACCGAACGCACATCTGTATACTGTATCGGCGTAGACGGCGTCAGTCATTATAATGACTTTAGAAACTGAACGCACATCTGTATACTGTATCGGCGTAGACAGCATCAGTCATTATAATGACTTCAGAAACCGAACGCACATCTGTATACTGTATCGGCGTAGACAGCATCAGTCATTATAATGACTTCAGAAACTGAACGCACATCTGTATACTGTATCGGCGTAGACAGCGTCAGTCATTATAATGACTTCAGAAACTGAACACATCTGTATACTGTATCGGCGTAGACAGCGTCAGTGATTATAATGGGTTCAGAAACTGAACGCACATCTGTATACTGTATCAGCGTAGACGGCGTCAGTCATTATAATGACTTCAGAAACTGAACGCACATCTGTATACTGTATCGGCGTAGACGGCGTCAGTGATTATAATGGGTTCAGAAACTGAACACATCTGTATACTGTATCGGCGTAGACGGCGTCAGTGATTATAATGACTTCAGAAACCGAACGCACATCTGTATACTGTATCGGCGTAGACAGCATCAGTCATTATAATGACTTCAGAAACCGAACGCACATCTGTATACTGTATCGGCGTAGACAGCATCAGTCATTATAATGACTTCAGAAACCGAACGCACATCTGTGTACTGTATCGGCGTAGACAGCATCAGTCATTATAATGACTTCAGAAACTGAACACATCTGTATACTGTATCGGCGTAGACAGCATCAGTGATTATAATGACTTCAGAAACTGAACGCACATCTGTATACTGTATCGGCGTAGACGGCGTCAGTGATTATAATGGGTTCAGAAACTGAACACATCTGTATACTGTATCGGCGTAGACAGCGTCAGTCATTATAATGACTTCAGAAACTGAACGCACATCTGTATACTGTATCAGCGTAGACGGCGTCAGTGATTATAATGGGTTCAGAAACTGAACACATCTGTATACTGTATCGGCGTAGACAGCGTCAGTCATTATAATGACTTCAGAAACTGAACGCACATCTGTATACTGTATCAGCGTAGACGGCGTCAGTGATTATAATGGGTTCAGAAACTGAACACATCTGTATACTGTATCGGCGTAGACGGCGTCAGTCATTATAATGACTTCAGAAACTGAACGCACATCTGTATACTGTATCGGCGTAGACGGCGTCAGTGATTATAATGACTTCAGAAACTGAACGCACATCTGTATACTGTATCGGCGTAGACGGCGTCAGTCATTATAATGACTTCAGAAACTGAACGCACATCTGTATACTGTATCAGCGTAGACGGCGTCAGTCATTATAATGACTTCAGAAACTGAACGCACATCTGTATACTGTATCGGCGTAGACGGCGTCAGTCATTATAATGACTTCAGAAACTGAACGCACATCTGTATACTGTATCGGCGTAGACGGCGTCAGTCATTATAATGACTTCAGAAACTGAACGCACATCTGTATACTGTATCGGCGTAGACGGCGTCAGTCATTATAATGACTTCAGAAACTGAACGCACATCTGTATACTGTATCGGCGTAGACGGCGTCAGTCATTATAATGACTTCAGAAACTGAACGCACATCTGTATACTGTATCGGCGTAGACGGCGTCAGTCATTATAATGACTTCAGAAACTGAACGCACATCTGTATACTGTATCGGCGTAGACGGCGTCAGTCATTATAATGACTTCAGAAACTGAACGCACATCTGTATACTGTATCGGCGTAGACGGCGTCAGTGATTATAATGACTTCAGAAACTGAACGCACATCTGTATACTGTATCGGCGTAGACGGCGTCAGTGATTATAATGACTTCAGAAACTGAACGCACATCTGTATACTGTATCGGCGTAGACGGCGTCAGTCATTATAATGACTTCAGAAACTGAACGCACATCTGTATACTGTATCGGCGTAGACGGCGTCAGTCATTATAATGACTTCAGAAACTGAACGCACATCTGTATACTGTATCGGCGTAGACGGCGTCAGTGATTATAATGACTTCAGAAACTGAACGCACATCTGTATACTGTATCGGCGTAGACGGCGTCAGTGATTATAATGACTTCAGAAACTGAACGCACATCTGTATACTGTATCGGCGTAGACGGCGTCAGTCATTATAATGACTTCAGAAACTGAACGCACATCTGTATACTGTATCGGCGTAGACGGCGTCAGTCATTATAATGGCTTCAGAAACTGAACGCACATCTGTATACTGTATCGGCGTAGACGGCGTCAGTCATTATAATGGCTTCAGAAACTGAACGCACATCTGTATACTGTATCGGCGTAGACGGCGTCAGTCAATATAATGGCTTCAGAAACCGAACGCACATCTGTATACCGTATCGGCGTAGACGGCGTCAGTCATTATAATGACTTCAGAAACCGAACGCACATCTGTATACTGTATCAGCGTAGACAGCGTCAGTGATTATAATGACTTCAGAAACCGAACGCACATCTGTATACTGTATCAGCGTAGACAGCGTCAGTGATTATAATGACTTCAGAAACTGAACGCACATCTGTATACTGTATCAGCGTAGACAGCATAGACACCATAGGCCAGTGGGCGTGGCCTATGGTGCAAAGATGTATAACTATTGGTCTATGTATAATGATGTCTTGCTCTGGAGGCACTCATTTGCATATGAATTTACCCATGTGACGTCAAAGATCCCGCAATATCAAAACAAGCAGTTATGGAGCTTGATTAAATAAATGCTTTATTTATAATTTATAATGCTTTAATCTCTTAATTGCAGGATGTTTTAATGGTAAAAATACCTCTTATATGTCAAAAGATCAAGGAAATTTGATTTCTCATGTCATGACTCCTTTAATGAAAGGCCTATATCACTGGAAACATGTGCAGCTGCCATAATAGTGTCACATTGTTAAAGACTAGATAAGGCTGTTAGTTGACCCCGTCCCAGACAGATGTTAAGGCCAAAGTGCAAACATATGAACTGCCAGACAATAAACTTATGTTAAATCGTTACGTAGATTAAAGCTGCAATTTCAGTATTATGAACTCATAACTGCACTGAACTTATGCTTTAGACTTAGATGATCATTTTAAGTATGTACATTGTGATGAATATATTTTTTTGTGATATTTGGGTTTCCATGGTCAGAAAATCTGCAATTGTCAGGAAATTGCAAAGCCTAACAAATAAAATCTGAAAAGTCATGGCTATTTTTATAATCAGTCAAGTAGAAATTGTATTTTATACCTAATTTAATTGTATATTTAAAATGATAACGTGTTAAACTTACTCCAGTAAGCACAAATGACTATAAACAGAAATGCACTGGTTATGAGGTGCAGGAACCCTCTAATACTTATAATGTAAGGAAAAAAACTATAGCTAATGTGTTTAAATGTCATTTCATACCCGCTTTCATTCATGGACGAGAACTGCTGTACCACTGCAGTTGAGAATTGATGTAAACAAACTGCTGAATTTGTATCCCAATAGTTTGCATATATCTTTTGTTTGTGCAGCACTGCTGAAAATGTATATGCATGATTATACTCCATTATGAATCTCACAAATGGACCAGTTTCTTTGTAATACAAAGGCTGGAGAAATGCTCCCCAGAGACCTGATTTTACTTTAGTACTTTAGACTGTTTTGGTATATGCAGCACAGGTCAATCACATGTTTGGGTCAAAGGTGTGGTGCGAAAACTCTGGAAAGTTTTCCACGAAAAATACTGCCAGTGTCATGTGTCAAGAACAATGGAAAAGTCAGCATATGAAGTTACTCAGTGCAGGAAATTCTGCTGTAATATTAGCCATTTTAATACATTAATATGTCATCCAGTTGCATGTGCAAACATTTTTACGTCATTTGCACTCGTTTATTTTAAGATCTTTTCACTCAAAGCATATATAAGAAAAATATTTGCAGAAACATTCCAGATTATCAACATGAACTGTGACTTCACTGAAGATGATGTTACTAATAAAAACATATCGGAGAAATATCCTGAGGCTGTTCGTTTAGACTTTGTCCTGCATTTTTGTCGTAACAGTTTCCTTCAAACCAACTGTTAGTCAGGTTGTGTTGACAACACACAAGAGCACGTCATGGCAAAACAGTCCACAAACTTCCTCAAGCACACTGACCCTGAATTTTTAACGGTTTGCATGGATAAAATCATGTGCAAATCTGAAATAGTATTTTTTTTTATATGATTTTATATGGGTTTTGCAGATTTCCCTCAACCATCATTCATATTCATGATGTATTTTCGGTTATAAATTCACCTATTTTGTTTTGTGAATTTTGGAAAAATGTTTAAAAAAAAAAAAAAAGAAAAAGAAATACAAGTATGTATTGATTTTCTAGGCTTTGAATTTAATATTACTTTTATTGACTAATATTTGACTTTTTCTGATCCACTTGCTGATTAGTAAAAGTGTCTTGTTCATTGTTTATTGCTGAATTTTGAGTAAATATTATGTAAAATAAGTGTTAAGTTTAGTGCACATTTTATTTTTCTGTCATTAATGTGTATTATTTTGTATATTTCAGCATTATACTGGCCAATCTGCTCTCTTGATATGCCTTAATTCATTTTTACATATAATTTCAATATTGCCTATCTGCAATATAGAAATAATATAATTTATACACTTTATTAGGTAAATCAGGATTGTTATGCATTACATGACCTTTACATGATCTGCAGTGAATGTGCATGAACCGGACATCATCTTTCCAGAATGCTAAACATTAACCCACATTGCTTTAAGTGAACAAACAAGCCACTTTTATCAGGAAGGACCAGATTATATTACACTGGGAGGGGCTTGAAGGTTTCTGCCCCTTTCTGAGCATCAATAAAAGGAGGAAACGTCCCGGCTTTGAGCACAGCTGATGCTTCACCAGAACAGCCACTGGATGCCTTTCCAAACAGGAGAGATCAGATCTCTGACCTGTAGCTGAGGGTAACCCTCTGAGAAGCGGATGAAGAAACAAATCTTACTACTTTTCACATACAGAGGACTAGTGAGCAAAGGAAAAAAGAGTAAAAGAAGAAAATGGCCAATTTTATATTACGGAAAGCCGAGCCCAAGGACGTGTCTGACATACTGCGACTCATAAAGGTGATGAATTCAGTTTGAAACCTGACTGATGCTGTGTAACTATTAAATACTGATGGTAAAGATGTGTTTGTGATGATGAGATCTGAAGAGTTGCAGTAGTGCTGTCAAATCGATTAATCACATCTAACATAATAATGATATGATAAATGTGATTAATTGCAATTAATTGTGATTTCATAGCACTACTAGTTAGTAATCCTAACTTTTTAACCTGAATATGTATCTTTCATATTAGGAACTGGCAAAATTTGAGGAAATGGAAGATCAAGTTATTCTCACTGAAAAAGGTAAGTACATTTAAAAGTACACTAGACGTCAGACGTTTGGAATAATAATAGTTTTTTTTTTATGTTTTTTGAAAGAAGTGTCTTCTGTTCACCAAGGCTGCATTTATTTGATGAAAACAGTAAAAAAAATGTGAAATATTACAATTAATGATTTCTGAAGGATCATGTGACACTGAAGACTGGAGTAATGATGCTAAAAATCCAGCTTTGACCACAGGAATAAATTACATTATACACTATATTGAATTAGAAAACAGTTATTTTAAGTTGTAATAATATTTCAAATTTTACTGTATTTTGATCAAATAAATGCAGCAGAAAAGACTTTCAAAAACAATAAAAAAAATCATAATTATTCCAAGCTTTTGACTGCCAGTGTAAATGCAGTAACTTTCACAATTTGTAGCAATTTGTTTCACAACACTTTTGCTCCTGTAGATCTCCTGGAGGACGGTTTCGGAGATCATCCGTTCTATCACTGTATAGTGGCTGAAGTGCCTAAACATCACCAGAGTGCTGACGGTAAGACTGAACCTGCACAAACTCTTCACTTCAATGCACAATATGTTTTTTCTCCCCCAATTCAGGTTGAAGTGAGCACAACTGAAGTGTGTTACACTCCCACAGACGCTTGGGTTACCAAAAGTGTTTCTGTGCAAAATGATGCAAAACAGTGTTTGGTAACACTTTGCATTGCAGTGCCCGTGTTACGCATACTATAAACATGAAGTACATGCAGTTCGTTAGTATAAGTTCACCCAAAAATGAGATTTTAGGAACATTATAATTATGCACACTCCAAAAAATGATTTTCGTACTCAGTTTTTATCTTGTTTTCCAGTAATATCTAAACATTACTTAAGATATTAAGTCTTTATTTTAATGAAATTAAGAGAGCTTATGCTTAAAGCAAGAAAAAATATCTGCCAATATTGTCAAAAAAAATCTATTTAATTCAAAGGGAAAACAAGATTATTTTTCTGACCCAATTGGCACATATTTGTTCTTGTTTTGAACATAAAGTGATCAATTTTTCAGAAAACAAGACTTAAAATCTTAAGTTTTTGCTTCTCAAGTGAATGTATCTTGATTTAAGAATGTTTAGATATTTGAACTGGATTTAAAAATACTGAGGAAGAACATTTTTGGGTCAAATTTGGGACTGCTTCCACCAATTGACTTCAAATAACTTGGATTATATTACATGTATAGTTTTGGTTTGTTGTGTTGAAAAGAGTTGCATGGAAAATTTGGTTTAGAATGACATGAGGGTGAGTAAATAATGCCAGAGTTTCTTGTTTGGGTGAACTGTTTACTGAACTAACACTGTCACATGAACACTGGAATGTAAAGTGTCTTTTTTGTGCATCTGAACATTCATCACAGAGAATTTCAGTTGTTTGACCTTTGCCAAGAACGCTTATCCAACCCCCCTCTGTAATTTATTGTCTTCAGGCTACAGTCTCTTGCTTCGCCATGTACATTGCCCGTGGCGTGTACATGGATGGGCGGGGAGGTAACTGAAAGATCGGTTACATTAGTGTAACATATACAATAAACCAGAGGTAAGGCCCACAACACCTGGGGCGTCACCAGCCTTACACCACACAACAATATGCCCAAAACTAACAACTTCCTTACAGATGGATCATATGGATTTGTTACCATACTCACAACTAGGGATGGGAATTGCAAGGAATGAACGATTCCATCAATGAATCTTTTAGTAATTTTGAGGAAGAACAAATGTGCAAATGTTTGGGAAAGATTCTAATTGCATTCTAATTGCCATGGCAACGGCAGTGTTTATTTTGTAACCACATTCCATCTACATCTGTGGAGGAATGAACGTCATTAAAAGTCTTTCTAGTGTGTTTTGATTCCCAATCCTACTCTGCTGCACTGCAAAAAATGTTTTTCTTAATCATTATTTTTGTCTTGTTTTCCAGTATAAATATCTGAACATCCTTAAATTAAGATGCGTTTACTTGAGAAGCAAAATGACTTTTGATATTGAGTCTTGTTTTCTGAGAAATTGATAAAAATGAAGCAAGTTTATGCTTAAAAATAAACCAATGGGGTCAGAAAAATTGTCTAGTTTACCCTTTGAATTAAGTTTGGCAGATAGTTTTGTTTTAACTCATTTAACCGCCAGCACAAAAATAATAATAATAAAAAAAGTTCCCAGCCAGTGCCAGCATTTTTGATAATTTTCACAAAAGTTTCATGGCCCCTAGAATATTTTGTTGTATGAATATCTGAACATACAATATATCAAAAGAAAGAACAGAGCCTCTGCTTTCAAACAAAAAGTAGCTTCATGCATTGTTTTGCATCAACACTTGAATATGTGTAAGTTTCATTTAATGTTTAATGATCGCGTTATTTTACATGCGCATAAGCAATGCTTCTATCACTTGTTTCTGCTTCTTCTCCTGTGTTTTGATTCGGAGATTCTGTACTCTTTCAGAGGATACGTAATAGTGCCCCCTACCATATAACAGTGAAAACATGGATTGCCGGAAAATTCTGTTAATGGCAGGGAAAGACTTAAGAACAAACTCACTTAACCCTTATGCGGTCTTCACATAAGGGACTACACTCGTGGTCTTCGGGGTCTCTGATTTTTTTTTGTACTGATTTTTTTTCAGTACAAAAATGCTAAACTTAGTAAAAAGTAATTTTTATTGTTATAATTGTGATTTCATAACATTTAGATATGAATCCAACTGAAAAAAAACTTGTGCAAAGACGTCTTTCAGTCATTCAAATAGCACATAGCAAATAGTGGAGCTCTGCAGCCATCTACTGGTAAAAGTGATATTTTTTTTTACTTTTAAAACAGCATTTTTCAAAAGATGGGCAAAAATCTTACACTAAACCATGTCACATTATCCATGTTATCCACATGAATGAAAGTTAGAAATCTGGGCCTTTTATAAAGTGAATTTTACTTAAAAAAATCCTGTAATGTTCATGCATAAAATGCCTATTTCAAAAAATATTTTTTAATTTATTTATATAAATTTAAAAGAAATCACAAATCCTCCAAATACTGCACAAATGTTGAGAAAAAACATTAATATACAGAGTAAAATTACATTGGTTTTTATAAAATATATTATATTGTTACAAAATTATATTTTGTTGCCCGGGGTCTCCAGAGACCCCGAAGACCACGAACGTAACTTTTTTTTTTACACTAACATAAAAAAAAGATATCACTCCAATTTTTTTTTTTTTATTTGTAGATCTTAAAAGTGTTAACCACCGTACAAAGTCTCATGCCAACAAAGAGACAAAGAGAAAGTTTTTTTTTTATTTGAGCAAACATCATTTGCGGGTCAAAAAGACCCCGAAGACCGCACAAGGGTTAATTTTGATACATTTTTTTCAGAAATCAAGTCATAACATTTTGCTTCTCAAATAAATCTGTCTTGTTTTAGAGGTACGTTTGCACAACAACAATGTAGTAAAAACGTAAAAGTTTTTCTTTGCTTTTTCGTTTAAGACGACAACGTTGTCAAAACGATCCCCATTCACATGGATCCGCGAAAATGACTAAAATCGCTGTATTCTGCTGCCAGGCCAGTAGATGGCGATGTCAATTTGTAAAGAAACCAATAGACTGAACACGTAACACACATGTGGATGACGTCACTGTTTTCACAAATTCACGTTTTTGTAGTTTACTCAGAGACGATAACGGTATCGTTTTCAAAAACTTGCACTTTGAATGCCATTTTCAAAAGTTTGCATTTTCAGGCCCTCAAAACTCTGTTGTCCTGTAAATGAACACCCAAAACACATAAAACATTTTACTTTTTAGTTGAAAATGTTGTGTAAATGACCCCTAAGAATGTTTATATATATATATGTGTGTGTGTGTGTGTGTGTGTGTGTGTGTGTGTTATATAAAACTTAGTCTTGTCAACATTTTGTGTTCATTGAGATATTGTTTAAAATGTTACTTTTCAAAAGGGGTGTACTCATTTACCCTGAACACTATATATATGTACTGGAAAACAAAAAATACTAAGTAAAGAAAAATATTTTTTGCAGCGTGGTATAAATGTTTAAATCAACACAAATAAACGTGAAAAGAAAACGTGAAATGACAGATTAATCTAAAATATGACACCTGGAATGACATGACTGTGGTGTATGCGAGGGTTGTGATGCCAATAATTCCACCCAAAATTAATTTCAGCAAAGAAAATTGCAATTAGTCTCCATGTAAACTCTGTCTTATCTGTGATTTTGAAGTTGCTACAAAATGTATTCTCTTGCTGCAAACAATAGAGTGATTGAACCTTTTTTCCAGGTCATGTGATCATTGGCTTTGCCATGTATTATTTCACCTATGACCCCTGGATTGGGAAGCTGCTCTACCTGGAGGACTTCTACGTCATGAAGGAGTATCGGGGTATGAATGTGACCTTATGCATTTGTGAATCATCAAATTGTCAGATTTATGAGACCGTCATGTAACACACTTTTCCTTCTGCTCAAATTAGGTTTTGGAATTGGGTCTGAAATCCTGAAGAAACTGAGTCAGGTAATTTCCTTTATAACAGCTAAAGATCAGTAGCTTCTATTTCTATGAGCTTTTCCTGTTTGTATATATATATATATACACACAAACTTTTATGTTAGAACTTTTATGTTTCGATTTGACAGCACTAATATTAACTAATACATTTTGATTTAATTCCAAACAAAAACATTACATTCAGTATTCTTTTCCTGTAAAAGTGTAGCCTACTTCTTTTCACAAGAGTACCAAAGCTCAAAGTATACATTTCTAGTTAACAATTAGTCCCAGGTTAATGATCTGACATTATACAACCCCTCCAATCTTCATGGCAGTATATCTTGTTCCCAATCATTTACTGGCTCTCTGCAGACGGCGGTCAGGACTCGGTGCAGCAGTATGCACTTCATCGTGGCGGAGTGGAACAAACCCTCCATTGAGTTCTACAAGCGGCGCGGAGCTTCAGATCTCTCGCTGGAGGAAGGGTGGAGGCTCTTCAAGATCGACAAGCAGAACCTCCTCAAGATGACTGACGAGGAGTGAACCGGATGGCAGGAGGAAACATGTAGTGTTGTGTTTAGTCTATGATTGACCCTCTGGTGGACAGATCGTTCAGGGTGTGACGTTACTTTCAAAACCTTTGATTCTTACCCATATTTCTATATAGCTGTCCTCTTTATATGTCATTGTGTTTTTTTTAATAACAACAAGTATTAAATAATAAATGTATGCAAATTAGTGTATATATAAAGTAGAATGCATCATTTGCATGTTTAAACATTACATTTTGGAAAACTTGTAGTACAAAACAATTACTGTGATTAATCAATGATATCTATTTGTTAAAGTTTTTACCCTGTTCACCCGAGTGAATAGGTGTCTTAATAAAATCACTATTAAATATATTACTCAGTTTTGTTCCTGTCTGTTTTATTAGAGATGTTTGCTCATACTTACGATTTGAACAAACATCTAACAGTAAGCATTAAAGTCACAATGAATCAAAGTTGACATTTGTTATAGAATATTGTCGTATTTATTAAAAATGATCTGTGCACATCACTTTTCTTTTTAATTCATGTGCCTCATAATCTTTAATCAAAATCCCTCTTGCAGTGACTTCTCTTCTCTGATGATCCACCAATAGCAAACCACAACCATCCAATCAATTCCCACAGACAAAATCAAGCCCCGCCCTACATTTGTTCTTTTTCGAGAAGCTGTTTCACACAGATATATGTCACAATAGGACTAGTATCGCAACTTCCGTTTCATGCAGATTTTTTGTTTTGTTTTGTCATTTAGTTATTTATTGAGACAAACACATCAATACAAAACACCACATCCAGTCCCTCACCTAATTAATTGGTTATTGGTTGGTTAATTGGTACAGTTTACAATATATTACAACAGAACAATATGTAATAATACAGACATTAGCCAAAACAAAGTAAGCTTTAAAGGGATAGTTCACCCAAAAATGAAAATTTGATGTTTATCTGCTTACCCTCAGCGCATCCAAGATGTAGGTGTCTTTGTTTCTTCAGTAGAACACAAATGATGATTTTTAACTGCAACCGCTGCCGTCTGTCAGTGGTATAATGCAAGTCAGCGGGAACTTGGACTATAAGAGTAAATAAAACACAACAGACAAATCCAAATTAAACCCTGCGGCTCGTGACGGCACATTGATGTCTTAAGACACGAAACGATCGGTTTGTGTGAGAAACCGAACAGTATTTATATCATTTTTTACCTCTAATACACCACTATGTCCAACGGCATTCATCACTCGATTCGTTTGGTCTGATCGCGCTCTGACAGCGGCAGTGATGTCTCGTGCATATACTTCAATGAGAGCGAGACATCACTGCCGCTGTCAGAGCGCGATCAGACCAAACGAATCGAGTGATGAATGCAGTTGGACATAGTGGTGTATTAGAGGTCAAAAATGATATAAATACTGTTCGGTTTCTCACACAAACCGATCGTTTCGTGTCTTAAGACATCAATGTGCCGTCACGAGCCGCAGGGTTTAATTTGGATTTGTCTGTTGTGTTTTATTTACTCTTATAGTCCAAGTTCCCGCTGACTTGCATTATACCACTGACAGACGGCAGCGGTTGCAGTTAAAAATCATCATTTGTGTTCTACTGAAGAAACAAAGACACCTACATCTTGGATGCGCTGAGGGGTAAGCAGATAAACATCAAATTTTCATTTTTGGGTGAACTATCCCTTTAAGCCCAAAGTACAGTTCACTTTTTATGTCTACGCAAGAGTCTGCGTACAGTGTGCGTGATGTGAATTTTCTCATCAGAAGAGTACTTACGTACTGTACATATGCGCTCCACTGGATTTTTGTAACCGAAGGTCGCACATGCGCTTTTAATTGTTTTTTTGCAGTAATTAGTTTATCCACAAGGTGGCAACTGTGCCCAGGGGTGTTGATTCACATGGTAGTCAAAGTAATACTGCATAAACAGAACAGACCGGATAACATGCAAGCTACAGCGACAATGGAGGTCTACATAGATGAGAGATTGTGCAAAGAGGTTAAAAAATACCCTCAACTCTAGCATGAAAGAATACAAAGATGTTTACATGGGTTGTAACTTGTGGCGAGAGATTGCTCAAAACTGTGCATGCCTCGAATGCTTGTGTATGCATACGAGTCGAATGAAGTATACTTTGCAAGGCTGTGTTTTCAACTGTGCAGCTTAAAGGGTTAGTTCACCCAAAAATGAAATTTCTGTCATTAATTCTTCACCCTCATGTCGTTCCACACCTGTAAGACCTTCGCTCATATTCACAACACAAATTAAGATATTTTTGTTTAAATCAGAGATGTTTTTTTATCCTCCATTGAAAGCAACAAAATTACCACATTCAGGATCCAGACAAGTAGTAAAAACTTCATTAAAATAGTCAATGTGACTGCAGTGGTTCAACCTTAATGTTATGAAGTGACGAGAATAGTGTTTGTGTGCAAAAACAAAACAAAAATAACGACTTAATTTAACAAATTCGTCTCTCCCCGTCTCTGCTAGGCTATTTTTGCTGCAGTCCGAACAGTGGTTCAGTATTGGCCAAAGCTGGTCACGTGAACAGGAGCCGTCCAATAATGAGCCGGCATTTGGACATAAACACGGAAATACAGCACTGCACCAAATGCGTAACAGACTGACAGGGAAGAGGAAAAGTTTTTGAATAAAGTCATTATTTTTTTGTTTTTGCACACAAAAAGTATTCTTGTCACTTCATAACATTAAGGTTGAACCACTGTAGTCACGTTGACTATTTTAACAATGTTTTCAATGGAGGATAAAAAAACCTCTTGGATTTCATTAAAATATCTTAATTTGTGTTCCGAAGATGAATGGTCTTACGGGTGTGGAACGACATGAGGGTGAGTTATTAAAGCTGCTGTAGGTAACTTTTGTAAAAAAATATTTTTTTCATATTTGTTAAACCTGACATTATGTCCTGACAGTAGAATATGAGACAGATAATCTGTGAAAAAATCAAGCTCCTCTGGCTCCTCCCAGTGGTCCTATTGCCATTTGCAGAAATACACCGCTCCCGGTAAGAAACAACCAATCAGAGCCAGGAGGAGTGTCTTAGCAGTGTCAATCAATCAAGCTCGCGTGCGCGCTGATCACACCCCTCTCATGCACAGCGCCAGCGCATACAAGCTTCAAGATTACCGGTGTGCCGCAGCTTTGCTTATGGCGAAATAAAACGATGTTATATGCAAAGGACCACCCTGAAATCTACAAGAAACCATGCCATACATAATTTGTCCGTCCTGTTTTGAAATTATCTTAGTTGTGTAGTTCTTAAAAAATTAAACAAATCAAGCAGGGATAGCTCCCTCCACCTCGGAAAAGCCGCTCCGATATTTACCCTCGTTTTATTTCGGGCTCTATCTAATTCTTTCTTTTTGGCTTTTTTATCATCGTCAACTGTCTTTTTCCGTTTACCCGTCTTTATTTTATGAGCATATGCCACTCGAGGAATTGGCAGTTTGGATTGTTTTTCCGCCATAAGCAAAGCTGCGGCACACCGGTAATCTTGAAGCCTGTATGAGCTGGCGCTGTACATGGGAGGGGTGAGATCAGCGCGCACGCGAGCTTGATTGATTGACACTGCTAAGACACTCCTCCTGGCTCTGATTGGTTGTTTCTTACCGGGAGCGGTGTATTTCTGCAAATGGCAATAGGACCACTGGGAGGAGCCAGAGGAGCTTGATTTTTTCACAGATTATCTGTCTCATATTCTACTGTCAGGACATAATGACAGGTTTAACAAATATTTAAAAAAAAATTTTTTTTTACAAAAGTTACCTACAGCAGCTTTAATGACAGAAAATTCATTTTTCGGTGAACCAACCCTTTAAATTGACCCTTCGCCAGGAGTTTGATTGACAGGTGATCTAACCAATCATAACGCCAAATCCGCCGTTGTGTCCGACAAAGCAGTCAGGGGAGTTAGTAGAGTAATGTTGGTGGACTTGAACTTGAAAAATGTTGTGTACTGATGCGGTTGAAACAACATTCCTTCTGATGTTCATTCATATTTTTTTAATGCTATAAATTAACTAGTAGGAAGAGATGATCAGTTTACAAGCCGCTTGAACTGAGGCGCTACAGCGATCTGGCACAACACAAAATGGATTTTTTTTTTAAATTTCTAAAAAAAAATTAAATTTGAGACTACATTTGAAAAAAAAAGAAAAAAAAGGGGGATATATGAAAATCAAGTCATGCACGTAGTAAATAATATGTCTGCTACTAACATGTCAATAATGCTCAATCAAAATACGGCTCACACGTGTGAGAAAACTCGACAAAAAACTGACTCCAAACAAGCCGACTAGCAGAGAAGGACAGGTATTAACAGACGTGGAAGCTGGGAGTGAGTCAAAAACAGACTCCCAGAGGAGAGCTGAAGCAGAAAATGTGAGGAAAAGTAGCTGGTTATAGATCAGTGGTTCCCAATCCTGGTCCTGGAGGCATCCCAATTTTGCATGTCTCCTTTCTCTAACACACCCAATGTGCAGTGTTGGGGTGCCTCCAGGACCAGGATAGGGAACCACTGTTCTAGATGACTCGGAATGTCAGGGAACATGCAAGCTAATTTAATTTTAGAACAGTTTAGGGTGTATGTTGTCCTCAGGTGTTTGTCCTCATGCGTCTTGTTGGGGAATGTTGTGCTGCTCCTTTACCACTGAATAGCAAAGCCCTACAGCGCCTAACGTCTTGGCAGCAGCTTATACACAGACGAGCGTCTCTCAGTCCAGCTGTATTACAGTCTGTTGTTTGCTGGAGTGTATTCCTCTGTAAGACATTTCTTAGAAATTCCTGGGAACAGAGCCAAACTGAATGATAATTACAGAATTATTTGTAAAGGCCTGTCCGTTGCTGCAGTATATGCTGCTGCAGGCAGGTGGAATGTGACACTGTGATTGTTCAGGGGTTTTTTAAACTGTAATTAAAGGATTAGTTCTCTTCAGAATTCAAATGTCCTGATAATTTACTCACCCCCATGTCATCCAAGATGTTTATGTCTTTCTTTCTCAAGTTGTAAAAAAAAAAAAATGAACGTTTTTGAGGAAAACATTCCAGGATTTTTCTCCATATAGTGGACTTCACTGGGGTTCAACGGGTTGAAGGTCCAAATGTCAGTTTCAGTGCAGCTTCAAAGAGCTCTACATGATCCCAGACGAGGAATAAGAGTCTTATCTAGAGAAACCATCGCTCATTTTCTAAAAAAAAAATAAAATTAATATACTTTTTAACCACAAACGCTCGTCTTGCACTGCTCTGCATCTCCATCTCATCTTCTTCTCCATCTTCAAAATCGTCCAACATCGTTGCTTAACGTTTTTTTGTAAAGGGCGTTTGATAGTCTTTGCAAGTTTGCTTTGTAAACACTTGCTCTGAACTTCCACCTACATCACGTGTGACCTTTCCAACATGATTAAGTAATGTGTGGAGCATCACAGAGCAGTGCAAGATGAGCATTTGTGGTTAAAAAGTATATAATTTTTATTCTATTTTAGAAAACGAACAATGGTTTCTCTAGATAAGACTCTTATTCCTCGTCTGGGATCATGTAGAGCTCTTTGAAGCTGCACTGAAACTGACATTTGGACCTTCAACCCGTTGAACCCCAGTGAAGTCCACTATATGGAGAAAAATCCTGGAATGTTTTCCTCAAAAACCTTCATTTCTTTTTGACTGAAGAAAGAAAGACATGAACATCTTGGATGACGTGGGTGAGTAAATTATCATGAAATTTGCATTCTGAAGTGAACTAATCCTTTAAACTTAGAGATGGTTAATCTTGGAAACTCATCAATATGTGATGCAGGTTGTTTCTTTCTTGAGTGTTTCAGTTTTGTTGGTCTAAAGGAAATATATAGCTGTGAAAAACAACAATGCCTTCCTGCCCTGTGACGTCTGAGACATCCTTACATACAGTTTTCAATAGGTCCACTGTAAAAAATGACCGTGATTTTAACAGTAAAAGACTGTAAAAATGCTGCGGTGAAAAACTGTTGATTGGTTTACAGAAAGTTTCCGTACTATATACGGTGAATAACTGTAATAGATCTAACGGTACATTTAATGTAATTTTACGGTAAAATACCGTTAAATTCACAGTTTTTGGAAGTGAAAAATAACAATTCATTGTAAAATTTACAGTGAAAAACCGTATATTGACATTCCCACAATTCCCTGCGTGACACTTCACATTTGATATATTTTCGTTGAAATAACTCTGTTTCTTCTTAGTTTTTTTTCATTTTTTTCTAATCAGTTATGTACATTAGGGTTTTATGTTACATCTAATGTTGTTAAATTAATGTTTATTGCATTTTTAAAATTTCATGCATGTTACCATGATGGTGTTTAGTGTGTGTGTGAATGACACTGTGTGCACCTTCTATATATTAGTATTGTGCTTCTCAGCTTGTGGAAAAGCTGCTTGTGATGAACTTTGATTCATCATGTGACTCTTATCACCACTGTGTTTGGTGACTGTCAGTGTATTATAAAGGTACAAAACAGATATTAGTACTTCATTAGGTTAGTAAATTAACATTATATCAGTTAATGAAATACGTTATTTTACCGTAAATTTAACAGATTTAAAATGTAAAATTCACATGTAACTCCGTAAGTATGTTTACGGTTTGATGTCATTTTTACAGTATTGTTCTGGTAACCACAGCTGCCGGTATTTTTCCGTAGAAACAACAGGATTTTTTTTACAGTGTCTGTTGCCTTATTTTACAAATATTAAGAAAAATACATGAATGCCTTTGTTGGGTCAAGTGTCCTGGAAATGACTCGGTCTCCATGTCGTCAGAGGAAACTTCTATAAGTCTCCCAATAGAGAATTCCAGCTGAGAGCGGATGTGAATGAGTCAGTGCTGATTGTATCCCATTCAGAAATACAGTCCGGCTCATGGACTGAAACTGTAACCGGAAAAATACTTGTGCTTGTGCTTAGATATGGGCTGCGTCCGAAAACTGGAAAATGCTGCCTTCTGAGGACACATTTCAAGGTAGTAAGGCATCAAGGCACGTCCGAATCCAATGTTAGCTTCACTTCCTGTCTCATGAGATACCTTCCTCAGATCGATTTTTGAAGGAAGCATGGATGTATCCTTAGCTGCCTTTGATATCCCACAATCCAGTGCTTTCCATTCTGTGACGGTTGAGCTAGAAAAATAAAGATGGCGTCCGAAAGTTGCGTTTGCTGCTCAGTTTGTGTATAAATGTACGATTTTGGCCAACATATTTCAATTTTGATATAATTTCTATCGAGAAATTACTACTGTAATAATTAAATATTTGTTTAGTTCTCACCAAAGCTCGCGCTATATTGCTGTAGATCATTAAACTGTTACGCTGCCTCAGAAGTCTGTCTGAAATCAGTTTCGTGAGGTGCCTTCTCGCACAAACGCTGCTGTACAAGTCATTCTCTTATAAGACAGCGAGGCAGCAAGACAGCTACCTAGGTTTTCGGACGCAGCCTAGGGCTATTGTAGACATCCAGAGATAGTGGGGCTAAAAGAAAGTTTGCAACTGTGTGTTTTATTTACACACCAGTTTTATTCAGAAGCCCAAACTGAGCAAAAAATTTGGTGCGGATATTTATATGGCCAAAAAGGAAGATGAAATTCTGATGCTTGTAATGTAAATCAGTAAGATCTTTATAACAGTATAGCAGATACTTACATAAAATTACTATAAATGTCAGCCATCACTCTATATCTGCCAATAATATGTATGAATAAGATGATATTTAAATGTTTACAGTTTTATGGCCAAAGCTCTGTACACTGGGTTAAAGATGGACAAAACCAGCGTTAAATATTTGACCCAACCTGCTGGGTAGTTTTATTTAACTCAACTATTAATTCAAAATGACTGTATTGCTCACTTAAAATGAACCCAAAATAGGTTGGAAATTAACATTTATTAATAAGTTTAATGAATAATACTTAAACAATAAACATTAATTAAATTGCTTATTAATAAATGTTCACCTTTTGATTGTTATTGTTGACTCTAGTAATTGTGTGTCTGATTTTTAATTTCCAGCCTATTTTGGGTTCATTTTAAGCCAGTCATAGTAATTTTTAAACAATAGTTGGGTTAAATAAAACTGGCCAGCACGTTGGTCAAACATTTAACCCAACCGCTGGGTTTGTCCATTTTTAACCCAACTTGGGTTATTCCTCGTCTGGTATCGTTTAAAGCCCTTTGAAGCTGCACTGAAACTGACATTTGGACCTTCAACCGTCTGGAGTCCATTGAAGTCCACTATATGGAGAAAAATCCTGGAATGTTTTCATCAAAAACCTTCATTTCTTTTCGACTGACGAAAGAAAGACATGAACATCTTGGATGACATGGGGGTGAGTAAATTATCAGGAAAAATTTATTTGAAAGTGAACTAATCTTTTAAGGTTATTCAACCTTTGAAATACCTATCATTGCACACAGAGCTTGATGCATGCTAATGCATGCCTCTGTATATCAATATCTGTGACATCAATCTCCATTATCAAAAACAATGTATATCCATGGTTACTCATCCAAAGAAGTATGCACACTCAGTTTGACCTAATGAGACACACTGACAAAAATAGTATCCCTAAATCTGCAGACAAAGCATCATCACAAATGATAATTATGGAAATATTTTAATATATCCTGTTTTCACTCAGCAGTGCATTAACCTTTGAAGTCTACAGTTTCTTCCTGCTCTATAGGTGTGAAGTGTTTGATCTCACGTCTGCAGAGTTTCCGTGCTTGTTTCTGCAGATGATGTAAACACGTGTACTGTAAATATGTGAGTAAATGAGAGCAGAGTTTTCATTTTTGAGTGAACTTTTCATTTAATTGTTTGAATGTTTGAGCTCAAGTAGTTGCTAATCGCAGTTGAGTTAGGCAACATGCTTTTGTGCAAACTGCGAAATATGCTGGTCCTGTCTTGGCTTGATATAATGACACACTACAGTATGAGGACTAGAAAATAAAGCAAAGGACACTGTATTCTGCAGTCAAATAACATTTTTATTTGTATTTGAAAATAATTTTCAGTGTTTAGGTCCCTCATGGTGGTACAATGATAGTATCTGATGATGCTTTTGTACTTTGATATATGCTGTGGGTTCCCAGGTGAAAAAAATACTATAGTAAATACTATAGTGTTTTTGAACCATACTATAGTAAATTGTAGTATACTGTATATATTATAGTATTTCCAACACTTTGTAATGAATGCTACAGCTACAACATACTGTAGTATTAACTATAGTGAACTGATAAACTGCATAAATACTGTAGTATACTTTAGATTTTACTACAGTAAACTGTAGTGTATATTGTAGTATAATATAGTTTAATATACCCTAAAGTTGTAGAAAACTTTTTTGTTTATACTATACTATACTATACTATACTATATTGTTTATACTTAAACTTTGTAATTTGTTTATACTATACTATTACTATATTGTTTATACTTAAACTTTGTAATGTTTATACTATACTATACAATACAATACTTTGTAATTTGTTTATACTATACTATACTATATTGTTTATACTTAAACTTTGTAATTTGTTTATACTATACTATACTATACTATATTATTCTTAAACTTTGTAATTTGTTTATACTATACTATACTATACTATACTATACTATACTATACTGTTTATACTTAAACTTTGTAATTTGTTTATACTATAGCTGTTATATTATCACAGCAACTATATAATTACCACAATAAATTAATTCAAGTACTTTACTATAGTATGGTTCAAAAACACTAGAGTATTTACTATAAATTACTATAGTATTTTTTCAACTGGGTTTAAATGAACATTTAAAACAAAAGGTTATGATAAAATTAAGAAATATATGAATATTTAGTGTTAAATCATTCTACGATCATTAGATATTCATGCCAGTTTTTTTGTTATAGCTATGGACCATGAAATTATATTATAATTAAAAAATAATAGTTCTAATTTAATATTAATTCATTATTCTAATAATTTTGTGTTCTCTAAAGTGCTGAAAAAGAAGAGTAAACTACAACCAAGTGTAAAATATTTATAATAGGACAGAATCAGTGTCTCAGACTTCAGTGGTTGGCAACTTTACACAATATCCGAAACTACTGCATCTTTGATCTGGTTCGTACTGGTTATCGCGCTGTACTACTGATGCGACTCAACCCAGTACTTCCTGCCGCTGACGTCAGCGCCCAGCATATAAATAGCGCTCGAGCTCAGCGTTCAGACAAAGCGCTTCCGGCGACGACTTCATGTAATTCTTCACTGACAGGGTGAGAAACCCAGACTTTCAGCTGAGGGTAGCCCCCTTGGAACCGAATGAAGAAACAAATCTTACTACATTTCACATACCGAGGACTAGTAAGAAAAGGGAAAAAGAGTAAAAGAAGAAAATGGACAAGTTTATATTACGGAAAGCCGAGCCCAAGGACGTATCGGACATACTGCGACTCATAAAGGTAAAAACGGAGCTACGGCGCATGCGTATAACGTTACGCATCATTATTATTATTTTTTATTTTTTTATATAAATATATAGAAAATGTTTGTTTGTGGAATAATTCACGCTATTTAATTAATTTTAGGAACTTGCGAAATTTGAGGAAATGGAGGAACAGGTCGTCCTGACCGAGAAAGGTACACAATTGTTATATTCGGTCTCCAAAATCGAGCGTTTTCGTTTCAGTTTATGATATATGGATGTTTTTTTTGAACGTATGATGATTATTTATGCCTGTTTATTTTTTTAGAGTTGCTCGAGGACGGTTTCGGAGATCATCCGTTTTATCACTGCGTCGTCGCTGAAGTACCGAAAGATAAACAGTCTCTCGAAGGCAAGTTAACGACAACATCAGTGTTTTATTACAAAAAATAACTGAGCTACTCCTGTTTTCATTGTGGATACAATATTGTTGGAATTTTTTTTTACAATTTATCTTTCTGCGTCATGCGTAAGAAATGACGTCAGAGCCGCTGAATCAGCGTCCTGTTAGTTTCTCTTCTCTTTAATCCTCAAGTTTTCCACTTCAGGTTATACAGTGGTTGGCTTTGCCATGTACTACTTCACTTATGACCCCTGGATTGGGAAGCTGCTTTATCTGGAAGACTTCTATGTGATGAAGGAATTCAGAGGTATGAATAATAGATGCTTAAACTGCTGTAAACAAAGAATTGCTTTGAATTGGTCATATAATGTATCTTTCTGCTATTCAGGTTATGGGATGGGCTCTGAAATCCTGAAGATGCTGAGTGAGGTATACATAATGCATTATATTTTCTGCATAAATATTGCATGCATATTTTCTTGTCAATATGGGTTTAAGTCATTTTAAACTGATTTATTCTAATCTTTTTGCCTGTAGACGGCAGTGAAGACTCGATGCAGCGGCATGCACTTCATCGTGGCCGAGTGGAACACGTCCTCCATCGAGTTCTACAAGCGGCGCGGAGCTTCAGATCTCTCCCACGAGGAGGGATGGCGTCTGTACGAGATTGACAAGTGCAACCTACTCAAGATGTCATCCAAGTAGACGCCAGTGCAGGAGGGAAAAGTTAAAGGAGCATTTCGACAGCAATAGAGTAGATCAGTGTTTCCCAACCCTGGAGGCACACCAGCATGACACATGCTCCTAATCAAACGCACCTGATTCAACTTGTCAGCTTGTTTGTAGAGACGCCTAGACCAGAAGTAGAAATGTGTGCTGTTGGTGTGCCTCCAGGAACGGAGTTGGGGAAAACCATAGTTGATACACCTGCAATGTATCGTTTTAAAATAAAGCTTATACTTTAAGAATGAGACTGTGTGATTGATCACTGATTGGTCAGGATGTAAAAAACACTAGCAACTCTTATGTTTTGGTTTATTGCTGCAGAGTTTTCTCTGTGACATATTATTTTCAAAATATAAAATCATATCTTGATGAGTAAGTTTTCATCTAACAGACTGATTAAAAAGTTGTGTTCGACTTGAAGTGACGCTGCGCAGACCAGTTGGTGTATGACATCAAAGAACCGTGACTTGCGGCTCCATATGCTTTGAAATCGCTCTTGTGCTACTTTGTCATAACACACATCAAGTCGAACAGACCGAATGACATCCTTTAGAAAATGTTTTAATCATGTGATGCTGTTTGGAAACAAGCAAGACCTCTAAATCAAGACACAACCAGTTCAGAGGTTGTTTTAACGCTTCCAGTTGCAGTTTTGTTTGTGTAGAAAGAGGAAGTTCAGACTCAAACAGTACATGCTAACCTCAATGTTTCCTCTTTACCTTCTATTCTAAGTCAAAAAACACACCATCTCATCACACTGTGTGTGTATATATATAATTTATTAGTGAATTTTTAACACAATCCCAGTAGTTTTTCAAGTTAAAAACTTTCCAGACAGACCACTAACTCCTTCCTGATTGAAAAGAGGAAGTGGCTAGTGCAAAAGCAGGTCATAAAAGTGAGCGAATGATGGAGATCCCACATCAGCCGTATCACAATAACCTGAGACGTGATGATGTACCTATAAACAAACAACACAGCAAGGGAAAGACATGCTGATTTCTGAGAAAGTGAAGATTTGGTAGTACTGTGAAAAACAGCACAGCTGAAACAAAACACGCCTGAAAGTCATTGCATTAGTTATCAAAATATTACACCAAGCAGCATAAAACAGTTAAAAATAAGGTATTGTGTTTACTTGTGATTGGATGAAAATGTTCGTTATTGTGATTTTCGACACCTGTGTAAACTGACTTCATACATTCACCAAAACAACAGCTCAGAAGAGTGGGTTTTAGAGTGGGACGCTCACTGAATAAGGTAATCTGGCAATTTTACCATGTTTTATGTGTAAAAAATGATCAGTGCAATATGGAAAAGGGCTTTATATGACTTCATAAATGTTGTTTATTCATTTTGTGCACCTGTGTCGTGTTTATTATTTTGTACCTAAGCTTTGGTCTCCCCGCTAGAACTCGTTTCCGCTTGATCCTATTAAAAACACAAAGTGAAGTTAAAGCTCAGTGTGTTTCCAAACACAACATCTGCTGTATCTGTAGCTCAAACAGCATGGTGCTAGAAACACAAAGGTCATGGGTTTGATTCCCAGGGAATGCATGAGCTAATGTAAAAACGTATACCGTATTATAAATGTGTAAGAAGAGACAAACTCACCTTCTGCTGACTCTTCTTTGAGGCTGGTTTGTCTTTGATGAGCTTCTCCACAGTAACATAAGCCTTGAAGTGCCAAGTCGTATATGGAGTCTCCTGTTTTCTGTGTTGTGGAAAGATGCAAAAGGTCACTTCAGTGTAATGAGTCATTCACACATACAGGGATTTATATTATATATATATATATCATATATATATATAATATTGTGTGTGTTTCAACTGCTTAATGCCCTAATGTTATTGGAGGGCTACACAACCAATCTTAGCTTGGAAATTGAAAATTGGAAATCTGGTCTTAAATGTGATGCATTACCTGTAAAAAATAAAATTGTATTTTAAATTTCACAACAAATGTGTTTTCTTGCTGCTTAAAATTCAATGCATTTCAGCATGATTTTCAATGTACAGCGCTCAGCGTAAATGAGTACACCGCCTTTGAAAAGTAACGTTTTAAACAATATCTCAATGAACACAAAAACAATTTCCAAAATGGTGACAAGACTAAGTTTTATATAACATCTGTTTAACTTATAACATGAAAGTAAGGTTAATAATATAACTTAGATTACACATTTTTCAGTTTTACTCAAATTAGGGTGATGCAAAAATGAGTACACCCCACTGAAAGTCTCTGGAGTGATGAGACCAAGATAAATGTTTTTGGAACTGATGGCTTTAAAACTGTATGGCGTCTCAAAGGTGAGGAATACAAAGAAAAATGCTTGGTGCCTACAGTGAAACATGGTGGTGTCAGTGTCCTTATGTGGGGCTGCATGAGTGTCGGGGAGCTGCATTTCACTGATGGCATCATGAATTCACAGATGTACTGCTCTATACTGAAAGAGAAGATGCTACCATCACTCCATGCCTTTGGTCATCATGCACTTTTCCAACATGACAATGATCCTAAACACACATCTAAGGCCACTGTTGGATTTCTGAAGAAGAACAGGGTGAAAGTGATTCAGTGGCTCCTGATCTGAACCCAATCAAACACCTATGGAGAAGAGACAAGTTGAGCATCTCTCTCCATCCAGCATCCAGTCTCTAAAAGAGCTCATTCTTGAGGAATGGAAAAAGATAAATGTTGCAAAATGTTCAGCAATTTGTTCATTCCAATGCCTAGAAGACTTGGTACTGTCATTAAAAATCATGGAGGCCGTACAAAGCACTAGATGTAGTAGTTTTTGTTGTGGGGTGTACTCATTTTTGCATCACCCTAATTTGAGTAAAACTGAAAAATGTGTAATCTAAGTTATATTATTAACCTTACTTTCATGTTATAAGTTAAACAGATGTTATATTAAACTTAAGTCTTATCAACATTTTGGAAATTATGTTCATTGAGATATTGTTTAAAATATGTATGGGGTGTACTCATTTACACTGAGCACTATGAATTAAATTCATTCAGAATGCCAAAAATACATGACAAGGTTATATATATAATATAATATAATTATATATCCCCATTTTGCTGCCACAAAAGCCCTGACCCGTCAAGGCATGGACTCCACTAGACCCCTGAAGGTGTGCTGTGGTATCTGACACCAAAATGTTAGCAGCAGATCCTTTAAGTCCTGTAAGTTGCGAGGTGGAGCCTCCATGGATCGGACTTGTTTGTTCAGCACATCCCACAGATGCTCGATTGGATTGAGATCTGGGGAATCTGGAGGCCAAGTCAAACACCTCAAACTTGTCGTTGTGCTCCTCAAACCATTCCTGAACCATTTTTGCTTTGTGGCAGGAGCATTATCCTGCTGAAAGAGGCCACAGCCACCAGGGAATACCGTTTCCATGAAAGGGTGTACATGGTCTGCAACAATGCTTAGGTAGGTGGTACATGTCAAAGTAACATCCACATGGATGGCAGGACCCAAGGTTTTCCAGCACAGCATTGCCCAAAGCATTACACTGCCTCCGCCCATGACCCCGGTTCACCTCTGTTCCTTCCTTGGAGCACTTTTGATAGATACTGACCACTGCAGACCGGGAACACCCCACAAGAGCTGCAGTTTTGGAGATGCTCTGACCCAGTCGTCTAGCCATCACAATTCGGTCCACAAGATAATGTAAGTACACAAGTCAACAAAATATATAACACTGTTCTAGTGGTTCTTGGATATTTTAATCCAAAAATCTTACATTTTGTGCCTTTAAGAATGTTTAGATATTTGTACTGGAATACAAGACAAAATTGCTAAGATTTTTTTTGTGTAGTGAATAAAAAATCTCGAATTTATAAGTTGTAAGCTACTTTTGATTGGCCGTCAATGAAGAAAGTGCAATGCATTTTGGGGCCAGATGGTATAGTAGTGTAGCAAACTGATCTATGCAATAATCGAAATAACCTTGACCCCATGATGTGACCTGAGGGGGCATCAGGGTCAAATCAGACCAAGCAATCAAACCAAGTGTGAAAACAGCCTGGTGTCTGCCTATTTTGGGCTGTTTTACGTTTTTACCCAGTGACCCCTGCTGGCTGTTCAGGACATATCACTCAGCATATCTGACAGGACGAGGACATGCAGCTTTGAAACTGCCCTTTAGAGAGATTCTAATCTAAAACCGCTCGCTTGTGTCATGATGTGTGTTGACAGGGTTTCAGCAGGACGCGTGTGACGGCGAGAGATAGCGAGAGAGGTTCAGACCACTTTCCACTGCAAAGACCATATTAGTTACTATCAAAACAGACAAACGGCTGATAACGCAGTGTTGATGCACATCTCAGCGTGAGGCTCAGTTTGTGTCCTTGGGAGTTTTTAGGAATGTGTTTCATCTGCTGTTTTTAAACTGGGCTGATGTGGTGGAAAGTTACAGATCGTCACCTCGCCTCGCCCTTTTCCTCCTCCTCTCGCTTTGTGGCGCGTCTCATCAGCGCTGTTGCACATGAACGCTCAAAAACACTGTCCCAGACGATAACCTCTCACAACCCTACAGCCAATAAAAATCAAAGGCACACAGGAACTCGAGACACACCTACCTTTGCGACGGTCACTGCCTCTTGAGGATAATACATGGACGCTCCCACAGCCATTAGACCAGTAGGGTAGATCAGTCTCTTCAGCCTGGAGCCTAAAGTACAAAATAAACTTAAAACTTACACTACTGTTCAACAGTTTGAGGTCAGTCAGATTTTATTCATTTATTTTGAAAGAATTTAATAGGACACATTAAAGGATTAGTTCACTTTCAAATAAAAATTAGCCCAAGCTTTACTCGCCCTCAAGCCATCCTAGGTGTATATGACTTTCTTCTTTCTGGGGGTTAATAAAGGCCTTCTGAAGCAAAGTGATGCGATTTGTGTAATAAAAATATCCAGATTAAACAAGTTATGAAGTAAAAAGGATGGCTTCCTCCAGACTGCCTTTCGTATTCAACTTATGAGGAAAATGTAAACTGGTGTCGCGTCAGTTGAGCTTTTTCCGTAAGTTGAATAGGGAAGGCAGTTTTTGAACTGCAAGAGTTTTACACTTTCTTCATAAGTTGAATATGGAAGGAAGTCTGGTGGAAGCTGGATATTTTACTTTATAACTTGTTAAATCTGGATTTTTTTTTTTTTTTTTTACAAAAACCCATCGCTTCGCTTCAGAAGGCCTTTATTAAACCCCTGGAGCGGTGTGGAATATGTTTATGATGGATGGATGTGGATGGAGGCACTCATTTATCCTGTTCACTGCCATAATAAAGCTCGGATTTGTCAGGATATTTATTAATATATCTCTGATTGAGTTCATCAGAAAGAAGAAAGTCAAATACACCTAGGATGGCTTGAGGGTGAGTAAAGCTTGCGCTAATTTTCATTTGAAAGTGAACTAATCCTTTAAATTTGTAGAATAAAGTTCTTTCAAAATTTATCAAAGAATTCTGAAAAGCAAAATGCACCATTTTCCACAAAAGTGTTTTCAAAATTAATAATCATAAATGTTTCTAGAGGAGCAAATCAGCCTATCAGAATGATTTCTGAAGGATCATGTGACACTGAAGACTGGAGTAATGATGCTGAAAATTCAGCTTTGATCACAGGAATAAATTACATTTTAAAATGCATTCAAATAAAAAAACGTATATTAAGTTGTAATAATATTTCACAATTTTTACTGTATTTTTGATCAAATAAACACAGCCTTGGTGAGCAGAGGAGACTTCTTCGGACTTCAAAAACATTAAAAATCTTACCGACCCCAAATTTATGAATGGTTTTGGATTTAAAATATCAGTGGATGCAAGACCACAAATAAAGTTTTAGGTCAGTTCATATTTTTGTCCCTTTAAAGATGCAATGTGTAAATTTTGGGAGGATATATTGACAGAAATGCAATATAATATACATAACTATGTTTTCAGTGGTGTATAAAGACCTTACATAATGAAGCGTTATGTTACATTACCTTAGAATGAGCCATTTCTATCTTCCATTTACATGTTAAGTCGCCATTTTGCGGCAGCATATTTCTACAGCAGACCTAAATGGACAAAAACTCTACAGAGTGCGTTTCGTCACTATGTTGTTCTTCTTCATTGGTGTTTTTAGAAGCAGCTTGCATCGTCACTACGTTTGAATACACACGTAGTAGTAGTAAGTAGTAGTAGTAGGTCGTCGTGTTTATTAGAAACAGAAACCGTTCTTTGTTGAAAGTAGGAAGAAACCTCATAGCTTGACTGGTTACTCTCTGCTGTCTCAGACAACCACATCTTTGTCCTGTGTCGGCCACCGTAGCTTCTCTATGTGCTTTGAAAGGGAGGGGTGAGCAGTGGGCTGAGATGTGTTAAAATTTACACACTGCACCTTTAATGAATTGTAGGTTCATGAGCTCTGAAATATATCACTACCTCTTCCTAGGAAAAGGCCTAGGATCCCAGCGAAGCCGATGATTCCAGCTCTGGGGTAAAACTCAGGCGGAGGGTTCTTCAAGTAGGCATAACTGTCTGGATTACAGTGCAAAAGATTCACTTCACTGATGTAAGTTTATTGAAAAAGTAATGTTCGAGTAGGTGTGTTCGCTTACTCTGCCCAAACTGTACAGTGCTGTCAACCTTGGGTTTCACCGTTCCATAGACACCCTGAGATCAGATGCAAAAACAGAATGTTACTATTTACACTGTTACTTTCAGAAGCGAGGAATGAGTATCACTAGTTTTTTTTACTTTATAAGAATCACTTGATTTAGTGTCATACAGGTCTGCAATGACATGACAGAATTCTCATTTTTGCCTAAACTATTTCTTTGAACCTTCGTAAACTTCTGCAGAGTCCAAAGGTTTATTAGTGTACTTCATAAAGTCTAGGTTATATTTTAAAATTTGCTAAATGCACCTCCTAGACAAATCTTTATCAGTAACCATAAACCCATAATGCATGGGCAATTATGAGAGTCTATATCTTAGGGCACATATAGCAGACTATCTGATTTCTAAGAGATAAGAGAATATATCTGATAGATTAAATCTGAATATGCAAAAGTGAAGTGCTTGAGCAAACTAAAGACAACTATTAAATAAATACAAATTCAAGATTAAACAAAATGGGGGGAAAAAATGTGACAGAAGGTTTTGGAGATGCAATGATGTGGAAGTTTCAAATTTCAATATTTTATTCAGATTACAACATAGATGACATATCAAATGTTTAAACTGAGAAAATGTATCATTTTAAGGGAAAAATAAGTTGATTTTAAATTTCGTGGCATCAACATCCCCTCTTCTTTTTATAACAGTCTGCAAACGTCTGGGGACTGAGGAGACAAGTTGCTCAAGTTTAGGAATAGGAATGTTGTCCCATTCTTGTGTAATACAGGCTTCTAGTTGCTCAACTGTCTTAGGTCTTCTTTGTCGCATCTTCCTCTTTATGATGCGCCAAATGTTTTCTATGGGTGAAAGATCTGGACTGCAGGCTGGCCATTTCAGTACCCGGATCCTTCTTCTACGCAGCCATGATGTTGTAATTGATGCAGTATGTGGTCTGGCATTGTCATGTTGGAAAATGCAAGGTCTTCCTTGAAAGAGACGACGTCTGGATGGGAGCATATTATGTTGTTCTAGAACTTGGATATACCTTTCAGCATTGATGGTGCCTTTCCAGATGTGTAAGCTGCCCATGCCACACGCACTCATGCAACCCCATACCATCAGAGATGCAGGCTTCTGAACTGAGTGCTGATAACAACTTGGGTTGTCCTTGTCCTCTTTAGTCTGGATGGCATGGCGTCCCAGTTTTCCAAAAAGAACTTCAAATTTTGATTCGTCTGACCACAGAACAGTTTTCCACTTTGCCACAGATTCTCTGAATCTTTGGATGATATTATGCACTGTAGATTATGATAACTTCAAACTCTTTGCAATTTTTCTCTGAGAAACTCCTTTCTGATATAGCTCCGCTATTTTTCGCCGCAGCATTGGGGGAATTGGTGATCCTCTGCCCATCTTGACTTCTGAGAGACACTGCCACTCTGAGAGGCTCTTTTTATACCCAATCATGTTGCCAATTGACCTAATAAGTTGGTCCTCCAGCTGTTCCTTATATGTACATTTACCTTTTCCAGCCTCTTATTGCCTACTGTCCCAACTTTTTTGGAATGTGTAGCTCTCATGAAATCCAAAATGAGCCAATATTTGGCATGACATTTCAAAATGTCTCACTTTCAACATTTGATATGTTATCTATATTCTATTGTGAATAAAATATAAGTTTATGAGATTTGTAAATTATTGCATTCCTTTTTTATTCACAATTTATACAGTGTCCCAACTTTTTTGGAATCGGGTTTGTGTACATATATTTAACACTTTAATTAATTTAAATAAAGCTGAAATAAAATAAAATACAAATTTTAGATTATAAATTTAAAATTATAATATGAAATTAGAAATGTTGCCTTGGCAACTAAATGAAATATTTTAATACTTCAATTTAATTTGACTAAAAATAAAAATAAAATAAAAATAAATGAAAGCTAAATAGAAATAATTAAACTAAAAACAAAGACAAAAGCACATAAAATTACTAAAATGAAAACAAAAATATTAATTCAATATATTAATAAATACTATAATACTGTATGTCATACTAACACATAATAACACTGAATTGTGTGATTGTTTATTAAATATTGTCGAATTGCATTGTTTTAAGCTAATAACATGACTGTTATTAAATCAAGTTGTAGTGTGTGATTCATGTGGCTTTACCAAATGGGATTGCAAAAATAATGACTGTTTTCAAACAGGTCCCGCCGTATGCAACTGGTCAGACAAAAAGAGAGTCCTGCCCCAAACTCACACCATTGAGTGAGGCAGAGGGTAACATGCTGACATATGAAATTCTGCAGAATTTCGCTTATTTTAAGGCGTTCTGCTTTCAGATGTGGGTCAGTGTGTCCTTTCCTCCTCATGTGGTTTATGCCTAATAAAACTCTGTGGAAGAGTGAGGGCAGAGTGACAGGGCAAGACTGGCAATGTGTCAAACACTTTATCAGCTGCTGTAAAGTTTGTCTGACTGATTTCATTATGACATTGCATGAGACTATTTTTCCACTTTGTTCCATCAGACGTCTTTCTGGACAGATCCATGCTAAAAGCAGAAGCTCTCAAGAGAACTTTAAGAATGTCCTGCACAGCTGATAGCAGTGTTTCCCATCAGAGGCCTGTTGCACGAAGATGGCTGAACAAACTCTGAGTTTCAAAGCAGGTTTAGAGTTGACAAAACGATACAAACCCAATCTGGTTTAAATGTTTACAACGCTCGCTAGAAACATTCTCTGTCAACACACTCCCTGCGTCCCAATGAGCGTACTATACACCCTAAATAGTATGTGAGATTAGAATAAGTGTGTCCCAAAGCATAGTATGTTTAAAAGAGTATGCAAAAACTCTAAATGTGGATCCGTTCACACTCTAACAACTAAATATTGCCCACAACTCATTGCGCTTTGGAGAGAATTCAGTTCAGAACTACAAAAAACAAATAAAAACTACAAACATAGCGGATGTTCACGACCGACTGTTAAGTAGAGAGGTTTAGAATGACTAATAATTAACATTTAACATGATAAAAATATGTATTTAATGTAATCTGTGTAATGTTATATTTCATCTGCAACAACCATGTGGACTTTTATAAAGATCAATTTGGCCATTAAATTTGAAATGCATCATTATGCAAAATGTGAGGAGAGTCTCTGCATGAAAGACCCACGACTGAAAGATCAATGTGCCGCTTAATTTCTCCAATAAGGTAGGAAATAAAATCCTCCACATTTTATTTCATTTAAACTGTGACAAGATGATTGACAGGCCAGTTTACGGTGATATGAAGCGATTGTTAAAGACACAATTTTATGACATGATAGTATGTCCCAAAGCTTAATCTTCTGCAACACACTCAAAAGTATGTACTTTTTCTTCACAAAAAGAGTACATACTTTTGAGTGTGTTGCAGAAGATTAAGCTTTGGGACATACTATCATGTCACAAAAACATATGCATGTACTCTTTCACAAATAATAGTTCATACTTTTAGGGTGTGATATAAGTACATGAATTGTCACACAGCAAGTGTTTGATCCAGCATTTGTGATTAACCCTAAAGCATGTGAAATCTGCAGCGAACAGCCAAACACATTTTTTTTAATCTCCGTATCCGCTTACATATATTTATATATAATCTATTTTTAATCTCTATAATAAAAATGTATAATTCAGATTTTGATCTCCATATCCATTTACATATATTATATATATCTTCCAAGGGTTTTTTTCCCTCCTAGGACTTTTTTCCCAGTGTTAGCACGCTGGGTTTTTCTCCTAGGGTTTTTTTTCCACCCCTGGGAGTCAGCCGACATTGGCTTAATGTAGCACCATCTTGTATATGTTACATATTACCACGCTTGCTTGTACAGCTTATTTATAACCACTTCTCTTTTTTCTGTGCTTCTAACATGTAAAGCTGCTTTGAAACAATTACCAATTGTAAAAAGCGCTATATAAATAAATTTGACTTGACTTGACATTGAACATGCCAGTTTGATTGACTTCTCGCTAGAGCGTTGATGCAATTCACTTCTCTGTTGAAGATTAAGAGATTGTTATTAAAAATATCATAAATTTAAGGACATTTACAAGGCAGGAATAAACTGCTGCTGCAGTGAGAGTTTGAGAAGGCAGCTGAAAGAAAATCATACTATGACTGTGTCCATGCATGAGTTTCAACTGAATTTAAACAATAATTTATATAGGTTCATAAAGAACTCAAAATCAGTTCAAAAGCTTTATATATTTAACTTGTATTTATATACATTTATATTAATTTAAACGCAAAGTATAATATTAATTGTCAATTCATATAATAATTATGATTATATTATATGAATTATAAATAATTTTAATGAATATAATATAAATATATTAATTAGCAGTGAAAGATGGGCAATTTTGTCTCTAAATTTTTTTCACTCTAAAATGCTTTAAATTGGAGATACAGAAAGATACAGGGGGAGTGTCTTTATTGCATCAGGTGTATATATATTTGCTCACAGCTGATTGGTCCAGTTTTAGTTTGCGATCTTTAACCCAGAATAAAACCTGCTCTGGATCAGGTTAGCTGTGTAGTGTAAGTTAGCGTAGTGGTGATAAACACGGCTAAAAACCAGTTCACCTTCTTAAACCGGCTTCATGCAACAGGCCTCAGGGAACAGAGTCAACAGACATCAGTGTTACTGTTAATTAAAACTAAAATGATTAAAAAAACATTTTTGTAAATAAAATAAAATAAAATATAAATAGTACATTAATTTAAACTTAAAAAAACAAAATTAAAAATGTTGCATTGGCAGCAAAAGCTAAAGTACTAAAATTAAATCTAAAACTGAAAAAAAAAAAAACTAAATGGCAATATTCAAAAAAGCAAAAATTAAATTATTCATCATAAAATGAACTGCGATTTAACATGGCATAATTTAGGCTGAAAAGTAAAATTTGAAGATTTTGTAAATGCATGATTTGCAATTATCCCGAGCAGCCCTGACTGGAACGAGACTTTATCTGAACGAGTGCAAAAGCGAGAGTGTTTAAAGCCAGTCATTAATAATGCAATAATCTTTGGATCTTTCTTTCACTTATAATGACAGATGTAAGGTATCTGGGCCACACAAGCAAACACAATGACTATATGTTCGGAAATGAAGCATACTAGCTTACTGCACACTGTTCACTGAATACTGCCAACTATTAAAACACTTATGCTGCATTCTTGTCGAATAACCTCATCACAATCCTCAAGTTATTTAGTATGCAGTAAGCTACTCCGAACATAAGCAGATCTGCGAACAGCGTGCGTGATGACGTGTGCAAGTGCTCATGGGTACCTGGACTGTCTGTTTGGCCGAACTGGCCGTTTGCTGGACGCGGATCAGACCACCAGCAGCCAGGACCAGACGGCAAAATCACAACCGCAATGAAGAGGAACCAAATCATCAACATGAATTACAAATGATTATAAATCACAATGCAAAGAGTCACAGATTAGAGGAAAGAGCTGCATTCCATAACTTATCTCTAAACATTGTTGATTAGCATAGAAAATAATCTGAACTTTCCATTTCAGTTCATAAATACAAACAAACATCATGTTTACAGTTATGCACTTACTGTAATAGAAGAAAAGCTTATACTGTAAACCTTTTTCTCCTTGTAAACAGTTCATTTCTTGTACTCTGGTATGTACCAGATGAGAGTAATGGATGTATTGTAAGTGCATTACTGTACACATGACTTTCGCTTGTTTTTACAAACTGAAAGACTATTTATTGTTGTTCTCTGTGGTGATGGACAGCAGGTCACAGATGCTGAACATGGAGCTCAACCTTTGATCCTTTAAGGTTTGTTTTGTGTAAAACCACATTCAAAACACTGTGACCAGCTCTGTGAGTTTTGAATGACGCTTAAAGAGAAATGTACAAGAAAATAATATTTTTTTCTGTGCCTAATAAACTAAAAGCTTTCAAATGCACAAAAATCTTATAGAATGCAGCTCTAATTCAGAGTAAAAATAAACAAAACAAAACAAAAGTGAATTTTGAGTGTTTAGGAAAATCAAATCAGTCTAAACAGAATTATTATTACTCATTTAATTAGTTTTTAGATATTTATAGATTTATATATTTTTTTCTACTAATATTATAATACAGTATAATACAGTATGAGTGTTATAAATTATTTTAGTTCAGTTAAACATGTTTTTCATCTCATTTCATACCAAAATCAAAAGCAGGAATAGAAAAATACAACATCCAGTTTTAATAAATAAATAATATAAAACATATATATATATTTGATTTTGTGAGATATCCTGGCTGATTGGTGGTTTCCAGCTGTTATTAGTGATTTAATTATTCTAGTGAGTGTCGTACATGACTGTAGAGATCGTCTGGTGTTGTAGATCATAATTAGGAACTTATTCTGTCATGAAATGAAGAGATGGAGAGATAGAAAAGCCATGCAGAGCAGATAAGCAGATTATGCTGCAACTACTGAACGCTCATGCCGCTGATTAATGAGTTTAATGCATAAAATAGTGCAATCTGTCATAATAATACTTTTTTTTTGGCTAGTACACAAGCTGAATACTCTCTGCTGTTGTAGAACTAGGACAGAGACTGTGTGAGTGAGCATCCTGAACCAGCCGAGCTTGTTTACAGTTAATCTGTGTAAGACATAAAGTGAGTGTGTTAAACTAGTCTGTACCTGGCACCAGGTGGTATAAGGCTCTGCTAGTTTTCTCAGTGTGGAAACGCCTTCTTCCACCGAACCTTTCTCAGGCTCCACATACTGGATCTTCTGCTGCGGTGTCGTGTAGAGAGACAGCTACAAAAGCAATGTTGTTATAGTGTCAATGACCATCATTTCCTTAAAGGATTAGTCCACTTTTAAATACACTTTTCCTGATAAATTTACTCACCCCCATGTCATCCAAGATGTTCATGTCTTTCTTTCGTCAGTCGAAAATAAATAAAGGTTTTTGAGGAAAACATTCCAGGATTTTTCTCCTTACAGTGGATTTCAATGGCTACCAACAGATTGAAGGTCAAAATTACAATTTCAGTGAAGCTTCAAGGGCTTTAAACGATACCAGATGAGTAATAAGGGTCTTATCTAGCGAATCGATCGGTCATTTTCGAAAAAAAATACAACCGTTTATGCTTTATAAACAAAATATCGCCTTGAACGTACTTTCCGCTTCCGCATTCTTCATAACGCTTACGCTGAATGTTCTACGCATACGCCTTCCCTATTCTACTTACTGTGTGTTCACACCGCCGGCGGCGAGAGCGTCAAAGTGACGCTAGTCATTCATTTTCAATGAGAGCCGGCGGCGAGCTCCGGCGAGAGCGGCGCGGCGCGTCTTGGACGGTGAGAGCGTCGAGGAGAGTTGAAATCAGGTTAACTTTATGGTAATGAGCTATGACGCGGTTCGGCGGCAACCAATTGGAATGTAGAGGTCCTCGCTTGAGAGGCTTCCGATTGGTTGACGCGACTTGTCATTTACTTTGACCCTCCCGTCGGCGGCGGTTTGAACGAACAGTACAGCGTTGTTGGCAGGGCGGCCAAGGCGACTGTTGACGCTCTCGCCGGCGGCGGTGTGAACGCACGGTTACGGAACGAACGCGGCGCCAGTTTCGTTTTTTTCCGTAACTTGAATAGGGAAGGCGTAGGACATTCAGCGTAAGCGTTATGAAGAATGCGGAAGCGGAAAGTACGTTCAAGGCGATATTTTGTTTATAAAGCATAAACGGTTGTATTTTTTTCGAAAATGACCGATCGATTCGCTAGATAAGACCCTTATTACTCATCTGGTATCGTTTAAAGCCCTTGAAGCTTCACTGAAATTGTAATTTTGACCTTCAATCTGTTGGTAGCCATTGAAATCCACTGTAAGGAGAATAATCCTGGAATGTTTTCCTCAAAAACCTTCATTTCTTTTCGACTGACGAAAGAAAGACATGAACATCTTGGATGACATGGGGGTGAGTAAATTTATCAGGAAAAGTGTATTTAAAAGTGGACTAATCCTTTAACATTAAACTCTGGATTGTAATGCTGATCATTCAGGTTCTCGTGAACACCTGAGTCAAATTTTACCCCAAAGTCAAAGGAAAAACCATGAAATTATATTTTGCATGAAGAACTCTGGAATCAAACAGCGCGAGTTTATCAGCGACTGAGTTCTGGACTCGCACCGAAACTCCCGTTTTATTCAATGAATCTCTTACATCATGTTTGCGCTGTTAGTTATGATGAAAGCATTCGTTAGTGTGCAGAATTTGAGTTGCAATGACGAGATCACTGCTTTCATGAGCTCAACAACATGTCTGTGATCGGCTACAATGTTCATCACTGCAACCTTTCATGCCACGATCTAAATATAATGCCATAGATCTAAATGTAATGCTATAATCAACACTCTCGATTAGTTAACCTTGAGAGCTGTAATGGTAAAAACATGCTAAAAGTTTTCGAGAGAGTAATACTTAACTATTTCATATGCAAATATGTTAGCCAATCACAGCAGTGGGCGTTTACACTGAAGTCTCACAGCAGACACGCCCCTTAAAACAGAGGGTTCAAATCAGAGGGGTAGGAAAAATGCCTTTTATTTCTAAATTTGGACAATTTTTGATGTAAAAAGCATACTAACATTATAAGTGCACCACATGAAACATTATAAAACAATAAAACAACACAGTTCACGACCCCTTTAAGATTTTGATTTTAATGTATAACTCTTGTTTGCATCTCAACATTTTACTCTTGAGTTTAAGGTTTGTAATACAGATTAGAAAGACAGATCATTCAGGTACTGTTGGGTCAAATTTCACCCTAAAGTCAAAGGGAAAAATATGAAATTATATTTTGCATGAAGAAAACTAAACCTACTTCATAAGACTATTAATATTTGTTTGTATTTTGGCATTATTTTCATGGTAATTAAGCACATTTTCACCCCTCATTACTGTAATAGAGTAAAAAATGCTGCAGTACCATAATTTTTAAGGGCGGTACAACAAATACTATGATGTTCAATTATTTTTATCTTAATTGACACAAAAACAAAATTTCTGGCTTCCTTTTCTTCATGTAAACACATTTTTTAAGTTGATTTTAGGGTTAAAATGTGACCCTGTGAAGTCGTACCTCATCTACACTCAGAGTTGTTTTGGGTTTGTCATCGGCGGCAGCGGAAGCGGCCAGAACAGAGGCTGAGATCAATCCCAGAGTGCCAGTGACTCCTGCAACCCCTCCAACCTATCAGAACAAAACAGAGTGCATGAATGAACCGGTCGCAGGGAAGTTCCTGTTCCACAAACCCCCATGTTTGGTCACTTCACAACGGTTTCTTTATCTACAGACAGTCCGGTTTGTTCTCTCTGTCAACACATGCAGAATGTTTCTTGTTTAAGCAGGAATAACATACAGTAATCACACAGACATATCTTTACTCAAACTGCCCACATACAGTTGTTTTGAGGACATTCAAGGTTCCTCAAAACTGTGAGGGATTGAATGAGTAACAGTAACACTGTATCAGAAAGTGGAGGTCATTGTTGAGGACAAGTGTTGAAGACTGTCTCTTGATTTTCACTTGAATGATATTCACTTCTATTTCCCCTTTGCAAACACATGATGCATATGAGAAATTAATGTCATTGCAATTGATACATGTTGAACATTTCAGTCATGTAACAATTAGTGTTTGTTACATGTTCAGGCACTAATTCAAAAGATGTTAATTGAAAAAAATTAGAATGTTAATTGAAAAAAAATACGAATGTTGTTTTAGTTAGTTGCCAGTGCAACATTAAGTTAAAGTTGAAGTACTAAAACTAATAAAACTAACACTGAAATAAATATAAAGCAAAATAGAAACATTTAAAGCAAAACAAAAACTATAAAATGACAAAAGCACATAACACAATTATTAAAATGAAAAATATAAAAAAAACTAATTCAAAATAAAAATACCATTATAGTATAGAAATAATACTAAAATAACACTATGTGTAATAAAATTGTTTAATGTCATTGTTTTTCACATTATTAGTATTCCAATCAGCATGTATATTTGAGTATATGTTTTGTAATTTTGAGTATATTTTTATAATAATATTAAAAAGTTAAAGTTAAATTAAGATATAATTTTTTAGGTTCATAATATAAAAGGGAAAATGATCCTAACCTATTTTTTTAATCAATTTTTTTTAAATAGCTCTCATTTACTGATTCATCAAATAATCCTGAAAAAAAGTTGTAATAATCATGATAATAATAAATGTTTCTTGAGCAGCAAATCATCATATTAGAATGATTTCTGAAGGATCATGTGACACTGAAGACTGGAGTAATGATGCTGAAAATTCAGCTTTGATCACAGGAATAAATTATATTTTAAAATATATTCAAATTGAAAACAGTTATTTTAAACCGTAAAAATATTTCACATTTTTTACTGTTTTTGCTGTATTTTGGATCAAATAAATGAAGCCTTGGTGAGCAGAAGAGACTTCTTTTTAAAAACATTAAAAAATCTTTTTTTATATATATATATATATATATATATATATATATATATATATATATATATATATATATATATATATATATATATATATATGAGTTAAATCGGCATCAAAACGAAACTTTCAAAGCTTTCAGTTTCTTCTCAGGGTTTAACGGTGTTTTGTTGCCATCTAGTGTTCATTGTTAGAAAGGCACTTGAGCTTACGTGCCGCAGCTCACTGTTATCAGACGGTCTGATACATTTAGATAAAATCGGCGAACTGCTATAAAATATAAGGTTTGTAAAGCGCTATAACCTTTAATTTCATCTTATATTTTCAGCATAAACAGTGACACAGTCAATAAAGCCAAAAGAGTTTAACTTTTACTACTGGTATTAAAATCTAACACTAAGAAAACTAAGAGTTTTTAATGCAATAAACCCAGTTTACAGAATCACAGCATCCTAAAATAGTAGATATAATAATATCTTTATTTAAACAAGTAAAAGAGTTCATTTTATTTTGCTGTGTCCTTGTATTTCCTGTCCTCACATGCCTCCTTAAAGCTCAAAAACAAATTATCTTTATAATAAATTTAACTGAACTGAAATCATTGTACATGTGTGTTTAAGAGCGCGCGATTATACGCGTTATGAGAGTATTAGCAGGATCGCAGTCAAGAACACGAACTGAACGCTACAGCTGAAGTTTTTAATTCTCACCTTGTACATGTTCCCGTCTTCTTCTCCCCCATTGAGCGGCCGCGAGCAGACGTGCACGCGCAGAGCGCCATCTAGAGTTCCTAACGCTCACTACATTCCCCAGCTTCACAAAAATAGATATTCTTGACATGCTGTTCAAAAGTACTAAGGTATAATGCATAAAACATTACAATTTATTTCTAATAATAATTTTTCAATAGAATAGTAATGGATATAATTGTTTTTTTATTCATTTAGCATATGTATTTATTTATTTTTTTATGCAATCTGTGTGTTTTCAATTATTCTGTTCTATTTAGAGTCAAGTTAAGGAGAAATAATGTATTTTAAAGTGCTTATTAAATTAATACTTATCAATCTTAAATCAGATTTAAAGGGTTAGCTCACCCAAAAATGAAAATAATGTCATTTAGCTTAACCGGAGCGTTATGAATCTTTTGTGTCGATTCAGTGATTCAGATCGCATGTCAAACCGCGAATCTGCTGAAATCACGTGACTTTAGCGCTCCGCTGATTTGACACAAAAGATTCATAATGCTCCGAAGCTTCCTGAAGCAGTGTTTTGAAATCGGCCATCACTATATAAGTCGTTATTTAGTTTTTTTGGCGCACCAAAAATATTCTCGTCGAGAGTTAATAATATTTATATTAAGCCACTGTACTCACATGAACTGATTTAAATACGTTTTAGTACATTAATGGATCTTGAGAGAGGAAATGTCATTGCTGGCTATGAAGGCCTCACTGAGCCATCGGATTTCATCAAAAATATCTTAATTTGTGTTCCGAAGATTAACGAAGGACTTACGGGTGTGGAACGACATGAGGTTTGAGTAATAAATGACATTATTTTCATTTTTGGGTGAACTAACCCTTTAATTTTAGTCTTTCGCAGCGTCTTCCCGCCATCTAGTGTTCATGAAGCGTATTGCAGTAAATTAATACCCATAAATGATTTATTACGCCTATGTTTATTATAATTTGTAAGAAGGAAATTTGTCATCCTGGAGATTTAGATTTGATCATCCTCTCTTGGCTGAAACTCTATAACTGGTTTCCTAGCAACCACTGCTGGTCTGACAACAAACACCAAAGCCAGTTTTTCAGCACTACTGTATGTCAATCAGTGGCATTTGATACTTTCTAAACTTTAGAAATGCCTAATAATGTCTGAGAACATCGCTTCTAATATTCAGAATGATACTTTCTTGTTGATGGAGAATTATGAGAAGTGTGCCAGAAGAATTCAGTCATACTGGAGATCGTTTAGGGACAGACGGCTCTTCAGACTCATGACGAATACTCTACGCTCCGCGGTAAGTTCCTAATGTAGCCCCGCCCCTTTTCAGCGCCGCGCGCGCTCGTTCTGTTCTGTCTTCCGGTTTGTATTTCTACAGCATGAAGGTAAGATCTGACGGATTTATGAATGAACGGCTCGTTTTTAAATCTTCCCAGTCTACTGACATTTGTGACATCCGCTTCAATGCTCATTATAACCTTCGTTAAAGGATTAGTTCACTTTTAAATAAAATTTTCCTGATAATTGACTCACCCTTATGTCATACAAGATGTTCATGTCCTTCTTTCTTCAGTCGAAAAGAAATGAAGGTTTTTGATGAAAACGTTCCAGGATTATTGTCCTTATAGTGGACTTCAATGGCCTCCAAACGGTTGAAGGTCAAAATTACAGTTTCACAAAAATTGAGGGCCACAAGGAGAATTTTCTAAAAAAAAAAAAAAAAAAAAAAAAAAAGGATAGGACAATATTTGGCCGAGATACTGTATGACTGTTTGAAAATCTGGAATGTGATGGTGCAAAAAAATCTAAATAAATAATCTGAAGTTTTCCAAATGAAGTCCTTAGCAATGCATATCCACTCACAAAAATACATTTTTGATATATTTACGGTAGGCAATTTACAAAATATCTTCATGGAACATGATCTTTATTTAATATCCTAACAATTTTTGGCATAAAAGAAAAAACGATCATTTTGACCCTTATATTGTTCTCTATTGCTACAAATATACCCATGCGACTTGTTTTGTGGTCCAGGGTCACATATATTGGTAAAATGTACTCCAATACATACTCTTTCCACCAGTTACTCAGGCCCCAAATTCATCTGTTTTACTGTAAATCAATATATTTATTAGATTGCATTCCTTTCTGCACTTTTATTATAATAAACTTTATCAAGTGTGTGTACATCACAGGAGCAGTTTCCGGCTTTGACAGTTCTGCATCATCTCAGTCCCAGAGAAGCAGAACTCCTGAAAGACCCCAGTCTAAAGTGCAAGATCCGATTCAGGTAGGTGTATTTCATATAAACACTTTTCAAGCAGCATTATGGGGCAGCATATATTAAATAATAATAATAATAATAATTCTGTTGCCCAGAATGCATCACAGATACATTTAAGTACAATTAAATCAATCTTTGCATCAGATTGCCAGTCCATCGCTTGTCAGAATCATAACTGCAACCTGTTTGTTTCCTGCAGGATAGGAAAAATGTAACATGATTTCTTTATTTTTAATAAAGCAGAGAGACTGTTGTCACAGAAGTGGAAATGTTCAATTAGTTTTCTGTAGATTTAAATATTTCTGACTTAAAAATAAACCTATCCTTAGAAATATTTCCTGGAATAAAATGTGTGACAACCTGCCCCGGTCTCTTTTATATAATAACATTTCTGTTCAGGTTTGCAGGTCCTCGATTTCCACCTTCTGTTGTGTTCAAGATTTTCCACACTGGAGGAGGACGACACTATCTGTCTGGCCAAAAAGCCTTTGCTCCCTCCAACCAGGTGATACTTGTCCAGTCTATCCATTTTAGTAAAGATACTGTTATAGTTTTTATTCATATTTTGAATTCGTTTTTATTGTTTTCCATTTTCCATTTTAATTTTTGCTAAAGTTTTAGTCATTTTATTGTGTTTTTGTTATTTTTTTGTAGCTTTTGTTTTTAAATATATCTATATATTTAATAAAATAAGAAATCTTATAGTCTTGGATCAGTTCAGTTTATTTTCATACATCTTATTTTTTGTGTAAACATAAAACTATTTTCTATGGAAGTTAATTCCTCCAAAAATCATGCTCAGGTAAGTCATAATTATGACATAAAATGTTGAAATTATGAGATAGTAAGTCATAATTATGAGATAAAAAGTCGAAATTATGACATCGTAGACAATCATAATTATGACATAAAAAGTGAGATTAAAATGTCAAAATTATGATTTAAAAAGTCAATGATGACAAAAAGTTGAAATTATGAGACAATCAGAATTGAGATAAATTAAAATTATGACAAAATGTAATAATTATGAGATTTAAAAGTCTTAAAAAAATAAAATTGTCGAAATTATGACTTAAAAAGCCATAATTAAGACAAAAAGTCAAAATTGACGAAGTCAAAATTATGAGATAAAATTATGACAGAAGAATTATGAGATTAAAAGTTCAATTTTTTATCTTAAAGTTATGGCTTTTTAACTTATAATTTTGGCTTTTTATCTAAATTATGACTTTTTAGGTCACAATTTTGACTTATCTCATAACTACGACTTTTTATCTCATAATTTTGACTACCTCATAATTAGGACTTTTAAGTCAAACTTTTTATCCCATAATTTTGAATTTTTATCTCATAATTATGACCTTATATGCCATAATTTTGTCATTTTTATACCATAGTTATGACTTACCAGAGCATGATTTTTTATTTATGTGGCAGAAATGGGTTTCCATATTTTTACTACGAGAGCAAAAGGAAAAAATACATGCATTTTTATTATTGCATTATGTGTGTTTACATCAACAGGCCACAGCAGACACCTGCAGAATGATGGGAAATAGAGCATTTATGGATCTCATTTCAGTGAACGAGATTCACAAAGCCGCTGTTGAACCACAAGACGTGATTTGCATGAGAGACTATATGCAGGTAGAGAATAAACACCCTTCAAACTATTTCACAACTCGATTTCTGTGAAGTGATCATGCATTTGTGTTCATCCTTTTCTCCCACTCAGTACTCCAGCCACATGGATGAGCTTCCAGCACGTCTAGGTGGCAGAGAAAACGGATGGAGGTTCCTGTCTCTGAAGGTGCTGTCCCGCGACATTGTGCTCAGAGGAGGCGTAAAGCCTGGAATGAGAGGTTTTAGTGTAGGCAAACTGAATCCGGTCCTGCCGTTAAGACATCTTGCCCGCTCTGATTTTGCCGGACAGCAGCTCTCACACAGGTATTCAGTTTCATCTTGCATTAGTCTCTAACAATTGTCTCACTCTCAGATCCCAAACAAACCAAATGTCATAGTTAAAGAACAATATTTCTCAACTCAGTACGTTTTTAACTCTTTTAACATTATTCTGATGTGTCCAGAGGTTTTCTGACCTCCACACGACGCTCTGCCCACGCTCAAAACACTTCAGCTCACAAGAGACGCCTCTACGGCCTGCCTGAGACTGAAAGAGTATGTTACATTTTAAGATATCATTTTTGCATCTGTATAAACATATAAAGTTTACCATCACTTTTAATGCCAGTCAACTCTACATTGAAATAATAGGTGTAGAAACAATTTTCACCCAGAAATTGCTTGTAAATTACATGTAAACCATGATTTAATTTCAAAAGAGAGGAAGATGGTAATGTAGAATTAGTCTTTGAAGACATGTAGAGCTGGGTGTCATCAGAATAACAATGAAAGTTTATACCGCATTTGTCCTGAAGGCAATAGATAAATAATAAACAGAAGAGGGCCCAAAACCGAGCCCTGAGGCATGCCACTAGTAATTCAAGATTTAAAATTTTTAATTTTAAAGAACTGAGTCTGACCTGATCAATACGATCTAAACCAATCAAGAGGAATACCAGCGATTCCAATGGAAATCAACCTCTCCAATAAAATACTATGTGAAATGGTGTCAGAAGCTGTAATAGTGGATTTAATATCAATATTTAACATCTAATGTTTTTAATAAATTTTCTGTGCGACCAAACCAGAGTTGCTCTCCATTTCCAGGTGTTAAATGAACATATGGACAGCATTAATAACCATGACGTGAAGAAACAGAACGGGACAACTGAGAAATGGGGCATCAAGATAGTTCTCCCATTCGTTGAAACTGAAGAATATGACGACAACTCATCTGAGTCTGAATGGGAGGAAGAGGCAGAGAAACTGTGCGACTGGTCTAAACAACTGGATATAGATGCAGTCGACACACCTGAGCTCATTTAGATAGAGAAACAATGTTTTACACTAGTAGATACCTTGATTAAAGGATGCATTTCAAGTATAACTTCAAACTAGTAGTGCATCATTCTGAGAATTTTAATCGACAATTAAAATATTAACTGTGCAACTGGTCAAAAACAACTGAATATTGATGCTCTCGAAACACAAGCTCATGTAGATAGAGAAACAATGTTTTATACAAGTAGAGGCCCTGATTTAAAGTATATACTACAAACTGTTAGTGCATAATTCTGATTTAATTGGCAATTAAAATATTAATTGTGCAACTGGTCAAAAACAACTGAATATAGATGCTGTCGAAACACCTGAGCTCATGTAGATGGAGAAACAATGTTTTACACTAGTAGATGCCTTGATTTAAGGTTGCATTTCAAGTATAACTTCAAACTAGTAGTGCATTATTCTGAGAATTTTAATTGACAATTAAAAACAACTGAATATAGATGTTTTATACTAGTACAGGCCCTGATTTAAATATATACTACAAACATTTAGTGCATTCTGAGAATTTTAATAGGCATTTAAAATGTAAATTTGTATCAGTACTTTGCATTTGTAGTTCTGGGTTAATGGCTTCATTTGACTATGATAAACAACATATGGTGACATTTTTGCTTGAATCCACCTTTCATACTTCATGCATTTGCACTCAAAAGACATTCATCCAAGAAACAGATGGAGGTGACACACTACACATGTACAGTAACCTCATTTTTGTAATTCTCATGAAATACACCACATGCAACAACTTGGCTTGAAAGTGCATGATCAGAAAATAACTAATTATATTAAAACTACTAGTCCTATGTATATAAAATAATACCTTTTTTTTTTTTTTAAATATGGGTTAAAAAATGGGTTAAAACTAAAATATATATTTTGATTAGTGATTAGAGAAAGGGATGATGAAACACCAGGGATATTTTACAATGAATTGCCTGTTTTTTTCAGTTGTGCTATTGTGATAAATATGATTTGATCTAATATATTAAGACGTGAATTGTGCATGAAAGCACAGTGCATGGAATGACCCAACCGCTGTGCACTTTTAAGGGCCAAAACAATGAAAACATACAACTTTAATATGCTTCCTTCGGTCAGTGAAGCTTAAACAGTGAGTAAGAAGATGCTTATGCACTTGGCAGGATAAATTGGCGCGACAGCTCGCTGTTAGCTTCGCTTTCGGTGGGTAAATGGGTGTCATCGGCCTTCCGCATTTTCCTGCGGCTCTGCGCAGTGACGTGTCGCGCTGACGGCGGGTCGCGCTGTGGCGAAGCTGCGGGCTGCAGCGCGTCTGTCTTTGGAGCTCCGCCCTCCCTGCGCACTCCGCGGCCCGCCCAGCGCCCGCTAACTCCCGATCCAGCCCTGCCCGAGTCTGGGGGAATCCGACGGCCTGCCTGCCCGGGGAAAATCTGGAGGCCGCCCCGCGCGTTGATCTATGGTAAGCGCGCCTGTACAGATGATTCGGACCGCGCGGGTTTTATCCCGCAAGCTCGTTGCACGCGCACGTCGGGTTTATGTACTGTTATTGCACGTTTTCTTGCATTATGCTGCGCGTTGCGGCTGGAGACGCGAGGCCTCGGATTGGCCGCCGGGCCCCGGGCCTTACGCAGGCCGCACTCAGGCCTTATTCACTGGGGGTGGGTTATTGTTTATAAATGCCCCTGCATGCACGCACAGGCGCGCAACACTAAACGCCCCTTTGTTTTAAAGCAGCGAGCGCGTGCTCGCATATATGCATGCATGGGAATTAAACGCGTGGTGTATTATGGCTCAAAATGGCGCGCGCAGTCAGGTTTTGTTTTCAGTGGAAGGGGGGAAATTATGGTCACAACAAGGCGCCATGTTTATGTCCGGTTTCAGGTGCTGAAATACGAGGAAACCTTCATTGCTTTTATCAGCGCGCGGGGGGTGGAACGCTTCGGCGCGCGCTGCTACACAAATACTTTACAAATGCATGAAGCTTCAAGTGTTTCCTCTCGTGCATAAAGCTTTCAATGCATTTTGCGTTGTATTTAAAATGTATTGCATTATTTTATATAACAAACCTAATGCACAACCATTTATTGGTGCTCATGTGTATGTTGTATTCATCTTGTCGCAGTCATTTGCAATTTTAATGGTCATTCATGTCCGTCAATTATCTGCTCATATTTATTAGTGTCATATTCGTAAGTCTGTCTGTCTTTCTGCCTCCTTATTTATCTGTCTATCTGCTTGCATGCATGCATGTCTGTCTGTGTTCACATGGCTACATCTGTTTCAAACCTATTGTATGTTTACAAAATGACAACCAGTTCTTGAAGCCTGTCACATTGTTATGATCCCCCATTCAGAAAGCAAATTGGCTTCATTCTGTGTTTACTTTTTTATGATTAAGTAATTTTGTTATAAATGATAGTAAATGATCTCTATGAGAGATGTTAGATCAATTGTGTGTTGTTTTGTTAGTTGTGCCGTGGCCAATGAAGAATAAAGACGATGGATGAGGAGGTGACAAGGCTTGCTCTCCGTTCCCAAGAGCCAAAGATTATCCTGCATGGTTCAGGTAATAAACAAACCATGACGTCTGTCCTTTCTAAGGTTATTATAGCTTAATGCTAATGTTGTGTCATTCTCATCTAGAGATCATTTGATGATTGGACAAATATTATTTTTGAGCACAGAAGAGAAAGAATGTAATGTTTAAATTTGTATGAAAACATTTTGTAAACTTTTAGAAGTACACAAGCATATTGATTATATATGTGACATGAATATGATGGCATAAGTCATCATTTAATAATAAAAATATTTGTCACATAATTAAATAAAAATGGTATAATTATAGTTAAAGATATAAAACTATAAATATGCATTTGTTTGTAATGTTTATTAAATATATTTTTTATTATGATTATTAAAATTAAAAATATATTAAATGCCACAACTCGCTACAGAAATATTTTTTAAATATTATTAAATATAATTATTATTAAATAATTGTATACAATTAAACAAAAAAAATAATTATGATAAAATATGTAATTGTAAATATGCATTTATATGTATTAAATATTTATGTAATTATAAATAATAATTATTATTCAAGCTAAAAATATACATTAAATGCCATAATGCATATTAAAAAAAAATTTATTAAAGTATTATCAAATACAAATATATAATTTTATAATTGTATAAAAAAAATCTAATTTCGTATAAAGTATTATTATAATAAAATTATTTCACATAATTAAATAAAAATAATATAATTATAGTTAAATTTATATTTATAGTTGTATATATTTATTTGTAATTTTTATGAAATATATATTTAATTGATTAATTATTAAAATGAAAAATGTATTAAATGCCACAACTCGCAACAGAAATAGTTTTTAAATATTAAATTAATATTGTTTTTATAGTTTTTATACTATATCATCATAATTTTAATTATAATTAAACATTTTTATAAAATTCAATTAAATATATATATATATATATATATATATCATTATTATTAATTATAATAATAATTTTATTAATTATTATTATTTAATATAATATTATTAATTATAATTATATATATATTTTTATTTTTTTATCATAATTATATAATTTATAATTTAATTGAATTATAAAATATATATAATTTGTAAATATGCATTTATATGTATTAAATATTTATGAAATTATGAATAATAATTATTCAAACTAAAAATATATATTAAATGGCACAATGCTCATAAAATTTATTAAATTATAATCATAATAAATATAATATATATAATATATATAAATATACACTTGGATGTATTCAATATATATGTATTTAATAAGTTTAATTAAAACAATATATTAAACGCCACAACGCAAAATAAACATTTATTAAAATACTATCAAAAATATTTTTATAATTATATACATTTATATGTATTATGTGTGTTTTTTATATATATATAATTTATTATTACAATAATATATGCTGTTTTTTTATTACTGTGTCAAAAATATTTATATTTATTTATTTATCATTTGTTTATTTTTTGGGAAGTCTAGTAACTAGTGGTTAACCATTTCAGTTGGTCATTATGAATTGTGGACTAGTGATCAAACTTATTTGAATATGTCAGCAGTAGTTTTGGCAGGCACTAAGTGTGTGTGTGTGTGTTTGTGTTGTAGATGAGGGAGGTGCTGGAGAGGAGGAGTATGTGGTGGAGCTGCAGGAGACGGTGCTGGTGTCTGAAGTGGAGGGGGAGGGGGCGTCTGTGCAGGGCTTCTCCTCCGATGAGCTCGTGATCCAGGATGCAGTGGAGGACGTGGTTGCCGAGTACGTACACTGCGATGACGACGAGGGCGTTGCCGTGGAAACCTGTGTGATGTCACTGGAGGGTGAGGAGGAAGAGGAGGATGGCGTTGCCATGGCAGAGATGACAGAAGATGTTTTGGTGGCGGAGGGGAGGGAGCAGGACGGCCTGGACCCAGAACACGACTCGGACAGCTGCGGAGACTACCTGATGATCTCATGTAATTCACTTCATTCATTCTGTTGGTTAATTAGGTCATTCGTTCACTCACTTATTTGCCAGTTTATATGTCGTTATTCACTTATTCAATCAGTTGTTTGTTCATTCATTTATTCATTTATTTGTTTCGGACTTAATTTATTCTATTGGTTAACTAGTTCATTCGCTCATTTGGTCGTTCACTCATTTAGTTGCTACTTTATATGTCGTTATTCATTTATTCAGTCAGTTGTTTGTTTGTTCGTTCATTCATTCATTTATTTGTTCATTTGTTTCTGTATAATTAATTTATTCTGTTGGTTAACTAGTTCATTCGCTCATTTGTTCGTTCACTCACTTAGTTGCCAGTTTATATGATACGATCTTTTTTTTGTTTGTTTGTTCATTTATTCATTTGTTTCTGTCTAATTCATTTATTCATGTTTAACTAGTTCATTTGCTTAGCTGAAGTTTTTTTTTTTTTTTTTTATCTATTCAGTCAGTTGTTTGCTCATTCATTTATTTGTTCATTTGTTCCTGTCTGATGTGTTTGGACAAACTTGACTTGATTTGTTTTGTCTCATTTGCCTCATTTCACCATAAAGATAATGATCCGTTCATAATTTTGGTCTTTCTTCCTCCCTGTAGTGGACGATGCAGGTAAGATGGTGTCGGGAGATGGAGAGGAGGTGACTGTAGAGGGGGCAATAGATGATCAGGAGGTGGAGAAAGATGAGGACGGACAGGAAGTCATTAAAGTTTACATCTTTAAAGCTGACTCGGGAGAGGACGACCTTGGTGAGTGTCTACAAGAGATTGAGCCAGTGTTATTTTTGTATTATTTGAATGCCATTATAGTATTGGATAATAATTTAAAATAGCATTTATTTTTATGTTTTCTTTTCTTTTTATTTTTTTTGTTTTTTTCCATTTTTATTTTTAAAACTGTATTAAGAAGTAATTTTATGTGCTTTTGTCATTTTTATTAGTTTTTGTTCTTTTATGTTTCCATTTTATATATTTCCAATTTATGTACTTCATTGTCAAGTCAAGTCACCTTTATTTATATAGTGCTTTATACAGTACAGATTGTTTCAAAGCAGAAAACAGTTCATTTCGGCTGTACAGCAGCTCTAAAAAGAAAATAGTGTCATTGTTAAGCTGAAGTCAGTTCAGTGTTGATTCAGTTCCGTTGAAAAGATCATAGTTATTAAATTAGTTCATTTAATCAAAAAGCAGTTCTAGAGAAAAACAGTGATGCCGTCATCTAGCTCAGTTCAGTTCTCATCCAATAGTGTCAATGCAGTCAAATTGGTAATATTATTGAATATTAAGTGTCCCTAAACTAAGCAAGCCAAAGGCGACAGTGGCAAGGAACCCAAACTCGATCAGGTGACAGAATGGAGAAAAAAACACCAGGCTCAGTCGGATCAGTTCTCCTCTGGTCAATGAACAAACACGGTGTGATTATGATTCAGGCTGCATCACAAGTCAGATATCAGATTGTGGATCGGTAGCATTCAAATATGTCATCCAGTTCCTTTTGCTTGAAGATTGGATTCATCACGCCAGTATGGAGACGAAGGTGGTGATAGGGCTGTGCAGAGGACTTGTCTGGTTCTTGTGGTCTTTGCTGAGGATCTGTACCGATGGCTGTCGTGTCGACGAGGCCTTCACAGGGGATTGTCTAGTTGACAGGAGCTCTGCTGACATTCAGGGCTGCGTTGTGGTCGTGTCTAGGTGCAGGTCCACCATCTGATCTGGATATGGACTGGATACGGCTGACTACGGTAACCTCGGGATAAACAGAGAGACTAATATTAGCGTAGATGCCATTCTTCTTACAATGTAACAAGTACGTCGAGTGTTATGGGAAGTGTTCCCAGTTCCGGTTGACCTAATTTACGCAGCCTAACAATCCTTTAACAGATATGAATATTAGAAATGTGATAATGTGTTATGTGTATGCCAGGTTAAAGAGATGTGCTTTTAGTCTAGATTTAAACTGACAGAGTGTGTCTGCTTCCCGAACAATGCTAGGAAGATTGTTTGAGAGTTTACCAATCAGTGCTTTGTAAGTAATTAACAAGATTTTTGTAGTGTTTAATAGGGCACCAATGCAGTGTTGACTGAACTGGGCTAATATGGTCCTGGTTCTAGTAAGAACTCTAGCTGCTGCGTTTTGGACCAGCTGGAGTTTGTTTATTAAGCGTGCAGGGCAACCACCCAGTAGAGCGTTACAGTAATCTAGCCTTAAGGTCATGAACGCATGAACTAACTGTTCTGCATTTGTCTTTGAGAGCATATGTCATAATTTATATATATTTTAAGATGTAAAAATGCGGTTTTATAAATGGTTGAGATGTGGATTTCAAATGAAAGATTGGTATCTTGACAAAGACTTAACAGAGCAGCTGTCAAGTGTCAAAAGACAGTATTCTAGCTTATTACATGCAGAGATTTTTAGTTCAGTAAATTCCTTATAAAACCTCTGTTTTTTTCAGAATTACGTAGTAGGAAATTACTAGTCATCCATTTTTTTATATCAGCTATGCATTCTGTTAATTTTGTGAATTGGTAAGTTTCATTAGGGTGCAAAGAAATATTGAGCTGAGTATCATCAGCGTAACAGTGAAAACTAACGGCATGCTTCCTAATGATGTCTCCCAAGGGTAGCGTGTACAGAGTGAAAAGCAACGGTCCTAGTACTGAGCCTTGTGGTACTCCATGCTGAACTCATGATCGATTTACTGCTACAAATTGATACCGTCAGACAAGTATGATTTGAACCATGTCAATGCAATTCCACTCATGCCAGCGTAATTTTCGAGAATGTTGTGTCGATAGTATCAAATGCAGATCCAGATCCAGTAACACTAACAGAAAGATACAACCACGATCGGATGATAGGAGCAAATCATTAGTAACTCTAATGAGAGCAGTCTCAGTACTATGATTCGGTCTAAATCGTGACTGGAAAACCTCGCAGAGATCAGTCTGTAATTAACTTGTTCTCTCGGATAGCATACAGTACAGTCCAAAAGTTTGGAACCACTAAGATTTTTAATGTTTTTAAAAGAAGTTTCGTCTGCTCACCAAGGCTACATTTATTTAATTAAAAATACAGTAAAAACAGTAATATTGTGAAATATTATTACAATTTAAAATAACTGTGTACTATTTAAATATATTTGACAAAGTAATTTATTCCTGTGATGCAAAGCTGAATTTTCAGCATCGTTACTCCAGTCTTCAGTGTCACATGATCCTTCAGAAATCATTCTAATATGCTGATTTGCTGCTCAATAAACATTGATGATTATTTTCAATGTTGAAAACAGTTGTGTACTTTTTTTTTTCAGGATTCCTTGATGAATAGAAAGTTCAAAAGAACAGCATTTATCTGAAATACAAAGCTTCTGTAGCATTACACACTACCGTTCAAAAGTTTGGGGTCAGTAAGAATTTTTATTTTTATTTTTTTGAAAAGAAATTAAAGAAATGAATACTTTTATTCAGCAAGGATGCATTAAATCAATCAAAAGTGGCAGTAAAGACATTTATAATGTTACAAAAGATTAGATTTCAGATAAACACTGTTCTTTTGAACTTTCTATTCATCAAATAATCCTGAAAAAAAATATTGTACACAAATATTTTGTACAATTGTACACATTAAATGTTTCTTGAGCAGCAGATCAGCATATTAGAATGATTTCTGAAGGATCATGTGACACTGAAGACTGGAGTAATGATGCTGAAAATTCAGCTTTGCCATCACAGGAATAAATTACTTTGTGAAATATATTCAAATAGAAAACAGTTATTTTAAATTGTAATAATATTTCACAATATTACTGTTTTTTACTGTATTTTTAATTAAATAAATGTAGCCTTGGTGAGCAGACGAAACTTCTTTTAAAAACATTAAAAATCTTAGTGGTTCCAAACTTTTGGACTGTACTGTATATTTCAGTAGCTTAGTTGGTATAAGGTCTAACATGATTTTGATGATTTAACAAGTTTAGACAATTCTGTCTCTCCTATAGCAAAGAATGAATGGAATTGTTCCTCAGGGAGTTTATAGCACAATTTCTGATGTGATTCACTAGTCGACGGTTGCATGGTTATAACTTTCTCTCTAATAGTATCAATCTTGTAAGTAAATAAATTCATAAAGTCATTACTGCTGTGCTGTTTGGAAAATCTGAAGTTGAAGCTATATTTCTCATTAATTTAGCCACTGTATCAAATAAATACCTAGGGTAAGGTTGTGTTTGTTTTCTTCTAAGAGAGTGGAAAAGCAAGCAGATCTAGCAGTTTTTAAGGCCTTTCTGTATGCAGTAACACTGTCCTTCCACAAAATGCGAAATACCTCTAGTTTTGTTTTCTTCCAGCTGTGCTCTATTTTCTGGGCTGCTCTCTACTACTAGCATATATAAACCTTAATAAAACAATTTAATAATCATTTTAAGAAGGAATTTATGATATTACGCTGTACCCACATTGGGCCAGCGGTTTAGAAAATGGATAGATGGATGCGGCAGACTGGCGAGACGTGGGAATTCATTCGGTGCGCAACTCTCAGTGCATTATGGGTATTCTCTAGCCATTAAATGTACATCAGTCGTGTTTTATGTGCATTATGAGATTGAATAAGTACATTTGATAACGTCCACTATGGTTTCGGATACCACTACAAATGGCTGTCCCCTCAAATCGTGCCCTATTTAAGGTTTCTGACAGCCCTAGTGATGCAAATTTTAGTGGATAATATACGTCTGATACATAAAAAATCTGAAATAATTTTGGAGGGCTGAAAACACTGAATGAAACAGTGATGTTAAAGCAGCATACAGAGTTCAATTACCCAAATTTTATTTTCGGTTTTCGGCTTAATGAAAACATCATGGTGCATCTCTAAAAAAAAAAAAAAAGCCCTTATTTTTGTTCTGTGTGTCATTTTAATTACACCAGATAGGTGACTGATAGTCTGACGCTTTGTGTATGTAGGAGAGACAGTGGACCTCGGTGAGAATGAGGCAGTCGCTCTGGCTGAGCCTGTGGTTCGACCGCTGAGAGAGAAGATGGTCTACATGTCTGTGGGAGACGGTCATCACACACAGACTGATGGTGAGTGACTCTGTCTGTTTCATAATGTGAAGCTGTTTTTACCAGTGTTGTTTTCATTAAAGGTGCAATATGTAAGAATTTTGCAGTAAAAAATCCAAAAACCACTAGGCCAGTGTTATATATTTTGTTCACTTGAGTACTTAAAATATCCCAAATGTTTCCAACTATTTATAAATCGTGAGAAAATTGCAATTTTAACCAAGGCTCCGGGACGTGTGAGGAGTCGCCTGTCAGTTGCATCATACCCGCATTACCCTCGGTTTCCAGTTTTATTTTGTAGAAACCATGGAAACACCAAAGACTCTTTAATATTTACATGTTTTAATAGGCAAGGGAACAACTGTTTTGATATATTTATAGACAGAAAACTAATTATTGTTATATAGCTCAACACGTTTATTCTCATTGTTTAAATCTAATTTTCTTGATTTTTTTTTTTTTTTTTTTTGCAAGTATCATGTTTTACCATGCCTCAGAGAAAAACACTATTTTGTGAAGTAGCTAACATAGCATAATCAGATGCAGCTTTATTTTTTAGTAACAGTAATACAGCATTTTCTCCATCATACAATATGTTTTAAAATTAATTGCTTGCCATTTATCAACACAAGCCATCCAATGTTTAATATGATATTTTAAAATCGATCTATCTTACTGCAGTGTGTAACAGTGTCTCACAGCAGCCGCCGAACAAATGCACAGAGTAACGTTATAACATCATTTTCAACACACTCAAATGTATCTAATATGATAAACAGAGCTGTGTTACCTCATACTCATGACCAGAAAAGCAGAAGCAGCGCCGGTGACTGTGTCATAATAAAAGTTCTGCTGCTCGTGAGGCGTGTGTTGATCAATCGCTCCAGCTCCTCGTTCAGCTCCACAACACTCGCTCCTGCTCTGCTTCATACTACAGTAACGTTAATAATCTCATCCATGAACATGATTTCTGCCCGAGTCCAATCCCTATTCTTTTGCATCGTCCGTTGAGGTGAAACTTGGCATCATCAAGCTATGCCTTTGTTTTGAATAGGCTTCTAGCGACCTCTAGCGGACAGAATTATTACATACTGCACCTTTAACTAACACTAAAATATATATATTTTTTTAATTAATTGAAATCTAGGCATAATGTATAATGTGATATAAAGTTATTCACACTGTGATTTAAGGTTTTAGTCATGACGCCCATCTCCCTACTTTACATGTTTGCTTGATTTTTGGCTGTAAAAGCTCAAATAGCCACTTAGTTTCTGCTCAAAGCGCTTTGTTCTTTCTGTGCTGCAAATTTCAAATTATGTAACTTTCTGGGAACATGTCGAACCAGCGCCATAACCGTGGTAGACATTGAGGGGGATGCGTTTTTGAAAAATTGGTTATTATTGACCCAAACGTGCTCCTGTTTGATTTACTAAGCTACAAAATGCAATGACACATTTTCAAAGATGAAACTCTGTGATTTGAAGGATGGCATGAAACATACTACTTATGTGGATGATGTCATCGCCAACATCATTATTTAATTTTAAACACTGCTATTGAATATTTAGTGTTTTTGTTTGGTTCTGTCTGTCTGAGCATTGGTTTCTTGTGTCTTGTGTGCAGGAGGGTCTAAGCTCTCTGATGAGGTGTACATGGAGGTGGTGGTTGGAGGCGAGGAGCCGGTGCCTCATGACAGGCCGTATGATGGCACCGCCCTGAGCAAGGACTTCATGCCTGTTGCGTGGGCAGCTGCATACGGTCAGAACACTCGAATCGCTTCCTCATTTTACTGACATTACAAACCAAGATCATGTAGTATAACGGGAACTTAAACTAGTGTCTATTGACTACAAACAACACAATACATGCACACAGGAATTACGAAATGTAGGGCTGGGTATTGACTCAAATTTCCTGATTTGTTTCGTTCTCAATTCGATATAGATTCATTTGGATATATATCAGATACAGATCTCAACCAATGCTGTAAACTATACAGGGAACCCCGTCAGTTGGTATATCTTGATCTAGAAACTGCATTGTGGAAACATACACTTGCTGTGCTCTCTTGTCATCTTTGATAGTGGTTGACTGATATAAAGTTGTGATCTTGCATTCATCAGGATGTTTCTTCTATTGTTCAGGTGATATGTGCTAAATCTGAGATGAAATGTTCACTTTTTCATAAAAGCATGAAATTTGGTACACTTACATAGTTTGGGGCGCTGAACATTTTCAGAAATGGAGCCATCAAAAAAACGCCTCGTGATCACCATGGTGACTGTTTTACTTTCTGCCATAACCAAATTATGTATTTTGTATCATATCTTCTGAATCAAACATGATAACACAGAAAAGGTGACGTGAGAAGGAAATCACAGTATCTGAGAACCTAAGCTAGACTTTATAATATCATGTCTGTTGCATGTGTTGTGTAGAGTTTCAAAAGCTTAATCCTTTTGTTCAATAATCCTGACAATACAGTGACTCTAAAGAGTAGAATATTCAATATGACCTTAGCAACGTAGCTTAAGAAGAATACCAGACACAAAGATTTACTTCAAAAAATCTATTTCAGAAACACGTTTGTTTGATTGTTTTGTTGTTGAACCTATTCTTCAGTCTTCTTCACAGTCTCCTCCACATTGACACAGAGCTGTGCACTTTAAGGAAGCTTTTTTACATTTGCAGTGTCGACCGGCAGCCTTTCTTGCAGCCACAGCTTAAGAGTTCAAGGATGGTCTGGCTTGGCTGTGGAAGAGTTGACCACAATGATCTCCAAATGCTTGGGTTCAACCAACCCCAGTCCCAGTTGGGGGGATTTGTCCTCTGTTGTCATGTCATCTGCCTTCCAGGTATCCACTGCTGTCTTCTTGGCCCTGGTTGCAAATGTAGATACTGTCACAGCCAGTGAAGGCATGACAACAGAGGCCTTCAATGCCCTGTCCAGAGGAGGTGATTTCCATTATGAACCACTTCACAATTCTCCTCTATGATTGCACCAGCAGCCAACTCAACATCGATCAAGCTCATCTTGCTTTGTTCACAAAGAAAGGAAGAGGAATGGAACAAATCTACTGGTGCAGCACCTCAAAAGATCAGTGTACCAAGGAGGACACTGTTGGGGACAAGCACTTGAGGTGGCACCAAATATGCCATCTCAGTCTGGGGTTGGATGGACACAAGCGATTGTAGTCTTCCACAGGCAAGCTAGTCCACCCGAAGGTGTGGCTGCAATACAAAAAAGCCTGCTTGAAGTGCACAGCTCTGTGTCAATGTAGAGGAGACTGTGATGGAGACATTAGCTGCGTTTCCAATGTCGGGCCAAAGGCGAGGGCATGCTAGTGTGTGCCAGGGCCAATCGCGTTTCCACTGTCACTTCCAGGGCTTGATCGGGCCTCATCGGGGTTTCCTCTGGGCCAACGGCCAGGGTTTTTTGGCCTGCCAAATACCTTGGTCCAAAGCGGACCAACTGGGGGTTGAGGAGTGGACATGAACAGAGGCTTCCTGAGTTTACCTTAGTCAGGAGAAAGTCAACACTGCTGCTTATTTCCCATGTTATTATATCAGCCTACCAGCTTCAACATTTAGTTGCTAAGAGCTCACTTTCAGACACCAGTGAGTGTTTTAAATAACTTCCTTGTGATCCGATGGGGATTCTGATCATCGTATGAGGCAGAAATATACTTATATGTGATGCTAAAGTTAAACATTGCGATAATAGATATACACGTTTATGGAAAATAGCAGAAACTGCTTGAGGAACGTAGACAACTCATAGGATTATAATCATGTATTTATTTGATTTAATGTTTTGTCAGTCTCTTCCCTAATCATAAATCATTTTTGAATACGCTCATGTGTCTGTCATGAGCAGGTTCGGATGAGGGCTGCGAGAACCGTAACGGTGCTGCGAGCGCGTTACTGCACATTGACGAGTCGGATGCACTGGACAAACTCAACCGGCAGCACGGCAAGAACAAGAGACGAGCTGAACCCCGACAGGTCCAAACAGGTATTAACACACTCACCTGCTACTAACTGGTTAATCGATCTTAGATTCTAATTTTTTTAAAATTATGTATTAGTTAATGTTGAATCGGAACCGGAAAATGAAAATGTCTTACGATTTCCAACCCTTGTGGCTGATCATTAGTGCTGATTTATTGATAGAGAATAAGATATACACAAATTGCTGAAATAAAATAATTTAATTCATTTATATATAAAAAAAAACACAAAAAAAACACACACACGTGATAACATACACCCGTAGGTTTATGATATTAGCTCAATACCTGAAATGTCTTGCAGTGTGATGCACTCAAATACTTTAAAAAAAAACATTTTTTTCAAGAGTTTTTATTTTTTCTTACACATTCAGGTTTGTTGAGGTTATTTAGTAACAGATTACATGGGATGTTTATACTTTTATCTGTTGCACTTTGGGCCCAATTAAAATGATCTTGTGAAATCAAACTGATGGTGAAAAACTAAAATAAATGTGACCATTCACAGCAGAACTGTTTTACGTTTTTACATAAGCAGAATTATATGTTTTGCCTCTGTAAAAGTATACATTTTTACCTTGATCTTGAAAGTATATTTGTAACTAATAGACAAAAATATTGATTCAAATGTTTCTGATGGAAATTAATAATTAGTGTTAAGTAAATATCATTTTATTTCAGTAATTCTTGTCTAATTTGCCATCATTGAATTGTTATAACTATTTTTTTATGTTTTCAGTTTTAATTTTCTTGTATGATTTTTATTATTTTTTTTCTTTATAAAATATAACTATGTATTTCTAATTAATTTTTTATTTTATCAGTTTTATTTATCAGTTTTAGTTTATTTACAGTTTCTAGTTAGTAATTTTAGTTCTTCAACTTAAATGTATTTTAGTTAGGTGCCAGGGTAACATTTCAAATTTTTGTTACATTTTTTTTTATTTTTATTTCAATTAATATAAATGCTTTAAATAGTTTTACTTCTGTCTGCATTATATCGGCTATTGGCTACAAAACTGATTTTCCTTCATCCTCTCACTGTCCGTTTCTTTCATCTCTCATTTCTCACCAGCGATCATCATCGGTCCATATGGACAGCCTCTGACCGTCTACCCCTGCATGCTGTGCGGTAAGAAATTCAAATCCCGCGGCTTCCTGAAGCGACACACTCGCAACCACCACCAGGACGTGTTGAGTCGCAAAAAGTACCAGTGCACGGACTGCGACTTCACCACCAACAAAAAAGCCAGCCTGCACAACCACATGGAGGTCCACGCGCTCAGCAACAAAGCGCCGTTCGAATGCGAGACCTGCGGTAAAGAGTTCCACCAGCAAGCGGCGCTGTTCTCGCACCGTCTCCAGCACCACCACCGCGAACAGAAAGCGCCCACGGCCATTGCGTCGCCGCTTCCTCCTGCCGCCGCGACCAAGACGCACAAATGCAAGTTTTGCGATTACGAGACTGCCGAGCAAGGGCTGCTCAATCGCCACCTGCTGGCTGTGCACAGTAAGAGCTTCCCGCACATCTGCGTGGAATGCGGCAAAGGTTTCCGCCATCCGTCGGAGCTAAAGAAACACATGCGCACACACACTGGCGAGAAGCCGTACTCGTGCTTGTACTGCGATTACAAATCGGCCGACTCGTCCAACCTGAAGACGCACGTGAAAACGAAGCACAGCCGCGAGCTGCCGTTCCGCTGCGAGCGCTGCGGCCAGACCTTCGCCGAGGAGGACGAGCTGACGCAGCACGCTGCGACACACGAGGACGCTCGCGGACACCAGTGCAGCCACTGCGAGCATCGCAGCTCCAACTCCAGTGACCTGAAACGGCACGTCATTTCCGTGCACACTAAAGACTACCCGCACAAGTGCGCCATCTGCGGGAAAGGCTTCCACCGGCCATCCGAGCTTAAGAAACACTCTGCGTCGCACAAAGCCAAGAAACTGCACCAGTGCCGCCACTGCAACTTCAAGATTGCCGACCCATTCGTACTCAGTCGCCACATCTTGTCCGTTCACACGAAGGAACAGCAGCAACCGCCGCAACAACCGACTCCGCCCACTTCGGAGTCGCCGCCGCCACAAGCCCCACCCACAGAAAAGAGCGCCCCCAAGAGGACTATAGGGGCGGCGCAATTAGCAGCGCCCACTGTAAAGAAAGCCGGCGGCGCCAAGGGTCCGCGGGAAAGGCGGGTGTATCAGTGTCAATATTGCGACTACAGCACGGGAGACGCGTCTGGCTTCAAAAGACACGTTATTTCCATCCATACTAAAGACTATCCTCACCGCTGTCAGTACTGCTCGAAGGGCTTCCGGAGGCCTTCGGAGAAAAACCAGCACATTATGAGACACCATAAAGACATGGTGCCGGCAGAATGAGCACCGCCTCTTCCTCCGCTCACTTCCATAAAGACACTAAACAACCATTGATTCGAAATCCCTCATGTTAGGAACCTCTTACAAAGACCTCTCATGCATAGCAGTGCGTGTGTGTTGTGTCTGTATGCGAGAGCGTGCATATGAACTTGCTTTATGCTTAATGATCACATGGTCTGCAGTCTTAAAGGAACAGTTCACCCTAAAAATTTAAGGGGTCATCATTTACTCGCCCTCATGTTGTTTAATACCTGCATGACTTTCTTTCTACCAAGGAAGGTAAATGGTATTTTAGAGAGAATATCCTGGTTCATCTTTTTTGTATTATAAATGTATTATTATTATATTGTTTTAGTATTTCATAAAATACATTATTAGGGGTCAAGCCCCGAAGGGGTGAAATTTGGCACACAGATAGAGGACAGTCTGAAATGTGACCATAGCAAATTTGTAGTCTCTTCCTCAAACCCTCTAGCACCACCAACAGTTCAAACTTTTCTGCCATTTTGAATTTTCCTGAAAAACCTACTTTTTCCAAACTCCTCCTAGAGCGTTTGTCCAATTTGCACGTAATTTGGTATGTAGCACCCATTCACAATCCAGGCAAAATGCTATTAAAAGATTTTTGATCGGCCAATTCATCCTCCTATAGTGTGCCATTATGTCATTACAGGCATGACTTGGGGGTACATGCACAGTATCGTCACAGTGCCACCTGCTGGTGCTAAGATAGGAAAAATGGCTGTTTTGCTTATAACTTTTGAATGCCTTGTCCTAAAATCATGAGGCATGCCGAGTTGAACGTTATCCAATTTTCTTTGGTCTACCATTTTGGGCGAGGCCATGTTCTGTGAGGACCTGTAAAGTTTTAGGTCAGCACCCCCTAGTGTTCAAGAGATATAATAAAATTTATGAAAATGCATGAAAAATTCAACATATTGTCATTTAACTTGCATCATTAGATCTGTTGGCTTATGTCGATACCTGCGATACCACATTTGCCATATTCTACCATACTTACCGTCGGACATATTGAATTTTATTCAAAACCTGCGTCGTCAAATTTTTCTGCGAGCACATCAAAATGATATGCGGCAGTATCTTTGCAAAAGTTTTGTGTAATGACACGAAACTTGGCACATGTCATCACAGGCATGACTTGAGGGTGCATACAGTTTCGTCATAGCGCCACCTACTGCTCATAAGTTATAAACCATGTTATTATAAGTGCTTGAACTGAAGTAATTTAAACAGCTTTATCCTAACCTCATGATCACAGATGTCCACAAATATATCCTTTTCTGCCCTTATTTGGCTTGACCCTGTAATTGCTGCTTGCAGCTATATTTATAATTGTCATTAAAATAATGTATTATATAAATATTAAACATTTCTTATCATAAATGCTCTGAAAACAGTAGTCCACATGACTTGTGCACTATATTCCAGATCTTCTCAAGTCATGATATATTTTTGTGAGGACAACCCCATATTTAGGTGTTATACACTGAAATTTTCCCCTCCACTGTAGGACATAAAAGCTCATACAACATGAGGGTGAGTAAATCATGACATTTTTGTTTTGGGTGGACTATTCCTTTAATTTTTAGATGTTTTATGTTTGATTTTGTACCTTAACAGATGAAACTAATATGTACATCCAGCCTCTGGAATCAGGTGCATATTCCTGAAGCATTTTTGAGTGTTGCATTCACTCATAACTAAAATCCTCTGAGTGCATAAACTCTCTGAAATGCTTTTTGAATATAGGACCATGCGATGGATATCTCACTCAGTCTTGCACTTTACTAGCATGTCCGTCTGCTTTATAGCTGTTTTAAAACGTGGACGTGGTCAGACGACACCAGGAAATGTTTTTAATGATCAGAAAAATGGTGGAAAGGTACCATAGGCACTAAAAACACAGTCTTATTTTGCAATGTTATTATGATCAGGACAGAGTAATGGGGAATGTCTGGTCTCTCAACTTCTGATCTGCTGAAGACTCGTACAACAACATCTGTAATGACTAATATGTTTAAAAGGAATAGTTCACCCTGAAAGTGAAAAAGTCATTTACTCACATGCATGTCATTTTCTAAGCTGTTGTTTTCATTATAATGACCAAGGGTAAGCTCATAAAAATACCAAAAAACACCGTAAAAGTAGTTAATATGACTCAAAGTTTTCTGAGGCCATACAACAAGTCAGTATTTGCTAAAAATCAAGGCTTTCATGTGAATTAAAGAGAGGGTTCACCCAAAAACCTGTGTGAATTTCTTTCTTCTGTTGAACATAAAGATATTTTGAAGAATATGGGTAACACTTGCTGGTCCTCATTGACTTCCATAGTATAGAAAAAAAATTACAATCGAAGTCAACGGGGACCAGAAACTGTTTGGTTACCGACATTCTTCAAAATATCATCTTTTGTGATGAAGAAAGAAATTCATACAGATATGAAAATCTTGAGGGTGAGTAAATGATGACACTTTTTTTTTTTTTTTTGTGACCTATCCCTTTAACTTTTGCTGTTTCTTAGAAATCAGAAGACTTGAAAAATATAACTCAAGTCATATATACTACTTTTATGGTGTTTTTTTTTTTTTTTTTGTCCTTTTTGGAGCTTTTCAGTATTGTATGAAAAACAGACTTTTGGACATTTTACTAAAAATCTTTTGTGTAAGAGAAAAGGTTTGAAAATACATGAATGTGAGAAACTGATGACAGAATTTTTCTTCGGGTGAACTATTCTAGGGATGCACGATGTATCAGCAACAATATCGGTATCGGCCGTTGTTGTGTTAATTTTAATTTTTAATGTTATAGTTATCGGCCAGATAAGAAAATTTGGCCGTTATATTAAAGCCGATAAATAATGGATTATTTTCTTCAGCTGACACACTTGCGCACTGTCCACCATGGTGGTTTTGAATTGCTTGAAATTTGATTGAAATCACTTCAAAAAGGAAAATACAATTAAGTGCAACATTTGCAGTGCAAGTCTGTCATATAAGCTACATAAAATTTTAATGAGAACATTATAATTGTGTGCTTGAGACGTGGCTTTTAATGATGAAACTTTTGCTTTTGTAATCAAGCTCTCAAAAATAATATAAAAATTTTTAATTTAGATTTATCAGCCAATATATATGGGTTATCGGCTTTCAAATATAAAGACTTAGCTGTTATCGGTATCGGCCAAAATTTTCATATCTGTGCATCTCTAAACTATTCCATTAATCCAGAACTAGTTGTCTTCTGCTGCTTTTCTTTTTAATTTAGGTTTAACTTGCTGCAGCAAGTCCATCCACCTCCTGAACAAAGTTGTTTTAAACTCCGTTCTCTACCTTCGCTTTCCTATCATTGTAGGTCATTTTGAGCGTGCGCTGAACTCACGTCAGGACATTCGTAGAATTAGTTCTATGACACTGCAGCAATGCATTTTGGGTATGTGAGACCAGATACTCCCTGTAGTCTCTTTCATTTTAAGAAAGCTTGAATTATTGGTAACAGAGGACAGATTTTAATCATGCAAAATTAAATGTTTTCTGATGTTGTAAGTTGATTTAAATGCATTTCACTTGGATGTATGGGACCACAGAACTTACTAAACGTGTTGACTAAATGAGTAATTGTCATGTCAGGGTCATATTTAACCCAAAAATCAAGAGAGATAAACAATAATATAATGTAGTATGTTTTTTTTTTTTGTTGTTCGATCGATTTTTATGCCAATTTAAATGCAAATCATTGTATTGCAGTGTGTGTGTATGTGGATATCATTGAAAAATGATTTGGAATTAAATAATAATTAATAATAGCACCTGTTCATGTTGAAATTGTTTTCATTACTGTAATATAAAGAATAAAATTAAAAAAAATTACTGCAATACAAGCATTGGTATTTAAATTTTCACTGTTATATAAAAGAAATAAAAAATATAGATAAATAATTGTCAGTGTCACAATTCAAAACTTAATGGTCCAAATAGATTCAAAATATAATTTATTATTTTTATCTCTTGTTTTTGGGGTGAAATTTGACCTGACAATTTTGTTGTATATTTTTTTTTTTTTTTTTTTTTTTTTTTTTGAGAGATTCAGCCACATGAACTCTAAACATACACTATATTAGATTCAGTTTGCCAATCATGTCTTGCAAAAGCATTTTTATGACCATATCAGACCAAGCGTATCTCTCATCAGTGTACACAGGGTGCAGTATGAGTTTTATTTAAAAAGCCTAACTACAAAAATATGATCATATCTCTGTGTGTATGTGTGTATGATTGTGTATTAGCAGAGTTTTCTGGTTCATTCTCAAAGCAATGCATCTGATATGTTTGCCGTTGCCAATAACCTCTCACCTTTAACCCTTGAGTGACCGTTATGGTGACCATCTCGTCTTGGCGACTTCATAGTGATGGTACTGTTTGGCTCTGTTCATGTACGGTCAATGCAAATACACACTGTATAGCCTCCTAATACCCACTAATTGTCTTAATAGCTGACGTCAGACCTCACTCAAGCTGGCATCCTTTACTGTGCAAGTTACCAAACTAAAAACTGGAATCGACAAGGCTAATCATGTTGGAAATGCGCCGTTTTGTGTTCGTATGTAACGTTAATTGAATCAATTTGGGTCAAAATTCCACTAACCTGTGATGGATGATGTCATATCCAGCTTTGCATGTGATTGGCTAGAGGTTTCCAAAGGAACTTGACCTCAAAGCACTGAAACAGCCTCTGTTTGTGTCCGAACAGCACCATTAGCAATGAGAGCCACACGTCCGTCTCACTCAAACGATGCCATTGGTCGGGAAGGGAATCGGTCGCCTCGTTCGCTGACCGAAGCACTTCCTCTTATCGTTCCCGGGCCTCTTCCTCTCCCTGTGATCATTTTTATACTGCAGATATTTATTTGGTCACCGTTTAAACTTTGTTGTATAGTTAAATGTAAGTAGGAATCTATGGGACTATAACTTATTGTTTTGTACACAGATCTGTAAAGAGAGAGTGTAGATGTAAACACTTTGGAAAGAGGAGTTCAGAACTTTGTGTTGTCATGGATGTATCTTCACATTTGTTTAAAAATGATAAAAAAGGAAATAAAAGGCAAAGTATTTTCCTGCATTCTCTGTTCATTACGGAAATGTGGTTGTCTAAGTTTTTTGAGGTCTTTTTGTAAATGCTTGGGATAGGATACAGGGAGTGTTCCCTGTACATTTATTTATTCATGTGGCAGAAGTTATTGTAGTATCATTAAGATACTATTAAAGTTTTTGTTAATATATGTGTGTGTGTGTGTGTATATATATATATATATATATATATATATATATATATATATATATATATATATATATATACATACATACATACACACACACACACACACACACACACACACACACACACACACACACACACACACACACACACACACACACACACACACACACACACACACACACACATATATATATATATATATATATATATATATATATATATATATATATATATATATATATACAGTACAGTCCAAAAGTTTGGAGCCACTAAGATTTTTAATGTTTTTAAAAGAAGTTTCGTCTGCTCACCAAGGCTAAATTTATTTAATTAAAAATACAGTAAAAACCAGTAATATTGTGAAATATTATTACAATTTAAAATAACTGTTTTCTATTTGAATATATTTGACAAAGTAATTTATTCCTGTGAAGCAAAGCTGAGTTTTCAGCATCGTTACTCCAGTCTTCAGTGTCACATGATCCTTCAGAAATCATTCTAATATGCTGATTTGCTGCTTAATAAACATTTATGATTATTTTCAATGTTGAAAACAGTTGTGTACTTTTTTTCAGGATTCCTTGATGAATAGAAAGTTCAAAAGAACAGCATTTATCTGAAATACAAAGCTTCTGTAGCATTATACACTACCGTTCAAAAGTTTGGGGTCAGTAAGAATTTTTATTTTTATTTTTTTGAAAAGAAATTAAAGAAATGAATACTTTTATTCAGCAAGGATGCATTAAATCAATCAAAAGTGGCAGTAAAGACATTTATAATGTTACAAAAATTAGATTTCAGATAAACACTGTTCTTTTGAACTTTCTATTCATCAAATAATCCTGAAAAAAAATATTGTACACAAATATTTTGTACAATTGCACACATTAAATGTTTCTTGAGCAGCAGATCAGCATATTAGAATGATTTCTGAAGGATCATGTGACACTGAAGACTGGAGTAATGATGCTGAAAATTCAGCTTTGATCACAGGAATAAATTACTTTGTCAAATATATTCAAATAGAAAACAGTTATTTTAAATTGTAATAATATTTCACAATATTACTGTTTTTACTGTATTTTTAATTAAATAAATGTAGCCTTGGTGAGCAGACGAAACTTCTTTTAAAAACATTAAAAAATCTTAGTGGTTCCAAACCTTTGGACTCTACTGTATATATGTGTTAGGTTTTTTTATTTTAAAGTTTTGTTTTATTTTTCTTTCAGTTTATTTTAGTACATCAAAAACTAAATGGAAAAAAAGAGAAATGTAGCTAGATTTTTATTTCAAGTTTTTTATGGTTTTACTTAATTATAATAACCCTGGTTATTATAACATGATGAAACCCATTTTATGAATAATGTTAAAAAAATTATATGAATATATGAAGCTCTTTTTTTTTTTTTTTATGCAGACATGTATGAGTTGGAGCAGATAGTAAAGGAAAAGCAGTCAAAATGTATCCAGTTCTTATTATTACCCCCATACAAATAGCCTTTTTGCACAGACCTTTTGTCTTTTGGGGTTGTATTGTCCCTTTGCATTGACCCTCATTCACAAAGCAGTCTGGAGTGAAATGATTCACACAGACATTTGCGGGGCCTGTGCAGTGACGTCACTTTTCCCAGAATCTGCAAACGACTTGTTCTGGGACACTGCTTATGATTTATGGGAATTAATTATTGGATTTTTATCATTATAGGGTGGTTGTGTACACACACTGCCGACACATTTATGTTCAAACACCATGTAAAAGTGAATTTTGCATAATAGGTCCCCTTTAAAGATTCTTTATGGAACCATAAATGCCAAAAAATAATACATTTTTAAGAGTGTATGTTAGTCTTATGATCTACTACAGTATAAATACCAAAAAAATTACAACACAAATGCCACATAACAGAGATTCACAAAAAATTTTATTGGTCCAAACTCATGAAGAAATGATAGGAAGTGAAGAAAAGAACTTTAAGAGGGTAAAAAGGACTGATACTGAGAGCGTAACACTAGAGGGCACTTTAAAGGTTTCACTACAGTCATAAGTAAGTCAGGATTCAGGGGCCAGAGAGGATCTTCACATCAGCTCATCAAGGGCACTCGTCTAGAGAGAAAAGATGTTCAGGTCAGGTCTGAAGAGGTTTTTAATCAGCTACTTGCTTTCTATACACACGCCGTTTTACCATTTTTAGGCAGGATGGCGATGTTCTCCGGCAGAACGCCTTGCTCCAGAGAAAATGCAGTGAACTTGTCCAAGACATCCTGGCTCAGGTCGGGTGATCGGCCTGCAAAAAAACAGTACAAGCACATTGAAACAATTCCTACTAAAACCAGAATCAATGCAAACTTTGGTAAATAATATCATTATTTGAGTTTATGCCTTTTACAGTACAGATTACACGTTTAGATTTTAGATTAGAAATGCATTCACAATCCATTTACTTCCCTAACATGATGTTTCAGAGAGGAATAAGATGTTCAACAAGAACACTTTACATTATGTTTTCATTGATAACTAATTAACTAATTCATTGATTAACATTAGTTAACAGTTCATTCATCTTAGTTTATGTTAATTTCAATATTTACTAATACATTAGTAAAATCATGTTATACTTGAGCTATCATGAACAAAGAACAGTAGTATTTTTATTAACTAATGTTAACAAAGATAAGAAATAGGCCTGTAACAAATGTAGGGCTCATTGTTAGTTAATGCATTAACATTAACTAATGGGATCATTTTAAAGTGTTACCAGAAAGTAAACAAATTATTGCATTTCTACTAAATTAATAAAAGAATAACACGACTAGTTCACAGTTAGACCGGAACGAGGAAACAAAAAGAGTCGGTTGGGATTTCACGTTTACTGCAAGTGTGTTGCTCAAGGCACAATGGTTCAGGAACTACTTTTTGCTTTTGCAGACTAGGCTACTGTAAATCATCACATGAGTTACAACAACGTGCATCTCATAATTTGTTCAAACAGAATTATACCAGTAGCCTATCAGAAGGGCTTTTCACACTTGAAATAGCTAACCTGGTCATTGTAACCCCGTTATCTTGCTTCACGTTTCACACTGCTACTTTACCCAGTGCTAACAATTAATCGTGGGTATTCATACGCCAGCGTTTCACATTGTACGTTCTTAAACCCTGGGTTAACGTCATATTTGCATATTTGCGTGGTCAGTGTAATTTGATTGGACCTGCACTGGCAATATGCACGTTCTCATATTATACTTTGTCAACTGTACTATAACTACTATCAAGTTTTTTTTTTTCTTGAATGGACTTTTCAGACTATAAAGGTAAGAATAAAATGGTTTGTTCTTCACTCCAATTGATGCGTTTTCCGTCACTGTTTGACATTTTTCCCCTCCGACTGTGATGACGTGTTTTAACAGTCATCAATATTGTAAATCCTGCAAAGTTTTTTATACTTTCATTTTTTTTTAAATGTATGTACATTTATAACATTACAGTTTATATTACCATTGCATAAAAAAAAAAAAAAAAAAATATATATATATATATATATATATATATTTTTTTTTTTTTTTTTGGTGTAATTTTATGCAATTTTATGCATGTCATTGTAACTCATGTGATGATTTACAGTAGCCTAGTCTGCAAAAGCAAAAAGTAGTTCCTGAACCATTGTGCCTTGAGCAACACACTTGCAGTAAACGTGAAATCCCAACTGACTCTTTTTGTTTCCATTGCAAAAAAATAAATAAAATAATATATATATATATATATATATATATATATATATATATATATATATATATATATATATATATATATATAGCTGCAGGCAGCGATGACGGGCCTAAGCCTAATTGGCTTCAGGGCAACTGTGCATGGCGGGCAATAGGCATTTAAAAAAGGTAAACATAAAATGACTGTCAAAAATCCACTTGCAATTTAGTATGCTCAATGTCTTGACTTCATGCTGACTGAGTTTGGTAGTGATCGGATTAATCGCCTAGGAGGAGTATATCAAATTCCAGAGCATGCATTTTCCAAACAACTCATAATAGCTGACTTCCTGTTGAGCTGGCATACAACTAAAAGCATGAAAGTTGTTCGGCCCGATGAGGTCTATATGTGCACCGAGTTACATACTAATACATGCAAACGTGTTTGATATACAGACCAAGTTTTCGGAGCCCATTCAAGGGGGCACCATAAAGCCTGTGCCACGCCCCGATACCAGCCTCTGTGGCGTCCTAATGGCCACAGATTGCAATGTGTGTGCCAATTTTCAAGAGTTTTTGAGCACGTTAAGGCCCCCAAAAAGCCCTGGATGGTTGAAAATAAAAAACTCTCCTTAGAAAAACAATAGCCTTAGTGGCTTGGGCCCTAACTAGTTAACGCTGCTGTGAGGGTGTTTTTAATAGGCTATGGAAGTGATGGTAGAAAATTTTCTTTCTCTCTTCTGACTGCCATTATCAATCGCTCTCTATTTTCCCCCTCTTTCTGAAAGTTATGAAAACACTATTTCGGAGTTTTTCTTTTGCTATTTGTGCAAATGGAAACACAAAAAATATATTTAACAAAGTCTCTCATTCACCGCTATCAAAGTTTACCCAACTATGAGGACGAAAATGTGAAAAGGGTCCACTCGCCTGAGAAACAAGAGCGCAAAATTTTGTCTGAACTTCCGTTTTTGCGGTAGCTCTCTATATCTATTAATTACTTATTATGAAGTGGATTTACTTATTGTTAACGAAAGTTATCATGAGCATTGTAATGTTTGAAGCGGATGACATAACAAATGTCAGTAGACCGGGAATATTTAAAAACGAGCTGTTCATTCAAATCCGTAAGATCTATAACCCGGGGATAAGTGCAGTGTGAAAAGGCAACATTCTAAAACGCTTAACGTGAAAAAGGCTTAACGTGCCTTAATGTACTAAGACAGCGATTTTAACTGACCGAACTTTGAACTGATTTTTTGCACATAGTATACTTTATTAGTAAGATATTTAGTGAGTTTGGTCTGTTAAAATCGCTGTCTTAGTACTAGACTTGTGCCGATATTCAGTAATGCGTTATATCGCGATAATGAATATGCACGATATTGTTATCGTGGGTATTTCAAAATACCGTAAATAGTAATGTATTACTAATTATTAAAATTTTTATAATGCATTTAAGAATACTTTCCCCATCAACCGTATAAAATGCACAACACCGCTATATTCTGCGTCAAAAGAACACGCGCTCAGATGTAAACAAGCCCAACATTTACGAGAAGCACATGATGGAACGAGTGAAGGAGACGCGCTGAATGAAAGCGCACGTTCACTCTCTGACAGCAGAGGGCGCTGATGGAACAGCAGAGTGCAACGGTTACCCCGGAAACCCCATAAACAAAGCAACTGCGCTGGTGAAGCAAAGACTATTAAAGGGACTTTGAGTGAAGTTTTTAAAATGTCTCAAACATATATTTTAATCTGGACTACAACATGCCCTAATGATTAGAAATATTCTGATTATTTGTTATTGTTCAGCAAAACTGAGACATACGGCTTCATTAATTAACATGTTAATTCATTATTACCAAACTGACAGTGAAAAATACTTATAAAGCGTTCATTATTCTTAGTTAATGTAATTTCTTAGTTACGGTTTAATATCATTACTAAAATCAAAAGAACTTATTTAATGGGCCTGAAATGATCAGTTGTATTTCTTAACTAACATTAACAAAAAATAATACTTTCTGTAACAAATGTAGCTATTGCTCAATCTTAGTCAATGTGTTAAATACTGAGACCTTATTGTAAAGTGTAACCTGTTCTTTATAGCCTAATTCTTTTGCATCTTAATCTGTTTGAAAATTTTACTTTATATATTTTTTGTGTATTGTATTATTGTATTTAAACATTTAGAGTTTTTTTTTTTTGTGTTATTACAAAAAGAGTTCTTAAATCTGTTATACTATGACAACACTTTTTTTGCAACTTATTTCCATACCGTATATTGTGATATACCGTGATAAAAGCTTCAGCAATTAATCGCAACATGAAAAATTGATACTGTCACATGCCTATACTTAGTACATTAAGCCACGTTAAGCCTTTTCTTATAACGGATTTCAGGAAAAGGCTTAACGTGTTACTAAACGCGTTAAGATCATATTCTGGGCTCATCTGATTTTTTGCACATAGTATACTTTACTAGTATGATATTTAGAAAGTTTGGTCTGTTAAAATCACTGTCTTAGCATTTTTCACGTTAAGCGTTTTAGAATGTCCCTGTGAAAAGCCCCATTTCCATGCAAAACAAAGCTGAACCAGACCAGGTGCAAACACCAAGTGACCCAGTCTGTATTCACAGCCTGCTACCAATTCAAGTTCATTTTAAGGTGTGTTGATGCTGTTACCATAAAGTTTGTCGAGCACTGTAGTGAAGCCGTCCTTTGTCTTGACCGTGTGGATCAAAGCATATTCATCATACTTCACATCAACAATACACATGTCATTGTCAGTCTCCCAGCCTGTGGAAAAAAACATAATTTCACATTTAAACCACTATACTGTATTTCATGCCTTGGTGATCAAATCTTCCTTACGTTCACTGCGGAAGCTGAATTTTCCAGGAACATCAGACTTTTGAGCGAGATGGGTCATCCTCCAGCATGTGCCATCAGGACTGGAAAGACAGAGGACAAATGGGTAAAATCTTTGCATTATGTAACATGTGAAAGTTTCATTCATAGTTTCTTATTTTTAGTGATCAGTTGATATACTTGAGACTGGAATATGCCATCTCCAGATCTCCTTCATCTCTCGGTGTCAGCATGGCGACTCCCATCTTCATGTTCGCCTTACGGGCGACAAACCATTCTGCGTTGGTGGCAAATCCAATCAGATACCATTTCCCAGCCACCTATATGAAGGACACACACATCAACATGTAACATTTTCTAAAGGATATTCTTGTCTCTAAATATGGTACGTGTCCCTGCATCATTACAAATCTGTGGGACAAATCATCTTGCAGTCTTACCCCCTTGACGTCGAAGTCGGGCTGTGGTGTGACCTCAGAACTAACGGCAAGGGCACAGAGCAAAACTCCCAGCAATCCCAGCACGGTGGTTGGCATGGCTACTGCAGAGCTCAGTCCGGAGTATGTGGGAATCTGGGCCTCGAGGGGTGAATTCTGAGCGGAGTCCCACGACACGCTCTTATATAGCACAGCCCCCTCTTACATAAACACACGCCCCTTACACACACACACAGACTCCAGAACGCACTTCAACATATAGTACTTAACACACATGTCTAAGTGAGCACATACCCTTTTATATCAAGTTCACTGTTATTATTATTTGTCTCCAAAGATCATATATGTAAACCCACATACACAAAGCTTCCCGGATACTCGGCACACACATATAAATCTCAATGTCATCCATTCAGTTCTCATTTTTCATTACAGACACACACACAAATAATGTTGGGTTTAGGGCCCCCTCTCTTTTAACAGCTTTGTTATACAACAGTTGGCACAGAGGTTTGCAAGGGGGTGTGCTACTTTCTTTCTTAACCAGAGGCTACACACACACACACACACACTCACACGTCCCCTAAAACTCCAGCATGTTAAGACAGGCTCAGGTGATCTGGGTTAGAGGAGATTCATTTGATTCTGTAGACAAATATATGTAGATATATAATAAAAAAATTATTATTTGTCTCCAAAAGTGGGTTCTAAAAGTTAGAGATTACTAAATTTGCTTTTTGCAAAAAAAATTGCAGGTTCTCCAGCATAATTTGCGACGTGAAAAAGCATCTTGAGCTTCAGTAGAAGAATGTCTGACCTTCTGTGCAGAGAGTCACATGATCAGTGACACTCAGTTCCATGAATTACATTTAATCACCTAGAAATAGTGCAATATATTTATTCTTAATTTATATGTCCTAACTTTACTTTGTGCTACATTATTTAAAATACTAAACGTTTCGGTGAAACATTTTTATACATATTCTTTTACATTTTATACATTCTAATTTTTTTTCCAGGATTCTTTGATGAATAGAACGTTCAAAAGAACAGTGTTTATTTGAAATAATAATCTTCTGTAACATTATGAATGTCTTTACTGTCACTTTTGATCACTTTAATCAATAAACAACATTATCTCACTACCAATTTGTACGTATTTTATGAGGTGGCTAATTCATACGATTTGTCAGTGACGGGTAGGTTTAGGGGTGGGGTTAGGGTACGTTATTCGTATGAATTCATACTCACAAAATACGTACAATTTAGCAAAAATCATACTAATTCGTATGAACGAGGTCGTACGAATTAGCCACCTCATAAAATACGTACGATTTGCCGTGAGATTGGGTTGGAATAAAAGTATCAGAAAAAAAAAAGGGAAAAAAGTGATCCCAAACCTTTAAACAGTAGCCTTTAAATGTGTTCCATGTGTGGGTCAAAGTTGGAAAAGAGCCACCAATAATTAGAAAAAAAATATCACAGCAAAACACACAAACAGGGTGATAAAACACAAAGAGCTGCTGTATCGCTCTCTCTCTCTTGCTCTGGGCCGTTCTGGAACCTGAAACAGAGAACAATGTCAGCATTTTACAGTGAAAACCCCTCAGTCACTCACACTATCACACTATCAGCTGCAAAAGCATTCGGACAGTTGTTTTTGCTCTCCAGTTTTAGATTTGTGCAGTAATTATGAAGTTAATAGCATTAATTATACCAATAATTTAAAGCTCACAATGATTGCACTATGAAAATCACAGCAGGACACTCTATAGATTTACCCCATGTAAAGAAACCTAAGGAATTTGCTCTTTACAGCTGTTTCTTATTATAGACGTGAGATACGCCTATACATTTAGCCTATAAGAGACGTAAACGCCTTCAGTACACACAAGCAGAACATTTTCTAAGAAACTGCAGGAAAAAAAAAAAAACAGTCTGCTTGTCTTAGATATACTGACACATTTACCTTGAAATGCAGATAAACCAGAGCAGATATGAATATTATTTTGCAGGTGTTAATCTAAGATGATTACCTGATTCCCAAATACCTGAACGCTTTCAACAGATACAGAAAACAACTCTATATTTGATCTATGATAAGATTTATGCTGGATATATCGTAACACTTTCCAATAAGGCTCCATATCAGTTAATTGCATTATGAAGTAATTTATTTTAACTTGTTAATCTTATTTAATGTTAATTTCAACATTTACTAATACATTATTAAATTTAAAAGTTGTATCAGTAACACTTTATGTATAATGCATTATAAAGTTATTCATAATGTAAGTTATAATGCTTTATTTCTTTTCATAAATAATTGTAACCAAAGTTAAAATGCATTATAATATTTGCAGTTACATCTGAAATTGGTTGTTTGTCATATGTTTTAATGCATTATACTTTCTAAAGGTGTATCAATTAATTGATAAGTATAATAATGTACTATAACTGTGGTTACAATTATTCATCAGAAAATATAATGCATTACAAAGGCATAATTAATTATGCATGATATATAAAAGCTTTAAGTAAAGTGTTAATGTTGTATCTGTTTATAAATACTGTTAAATACTGTAACAAATGTTTTGCTCATTGTTAGTTCATGCATTAACTATCATTACCCAAAGGAACCTTATTGTAAGTTGTTACCCAATTATCTCTTAATTAAGGGCAACATATTGGTGCAATACTCTGTAAAAAATAGTAATAAAATAATAAAAAAATAAATTAATAAATGTATACAAATATTTAAAAAATTATAAATATATGCAAATTTCACCAAAATAGTAATAAAACAACTAAAATAAAATAATAAAATAAAGTAAAATTAAAATGCTATTCTGTAACCGACACTATCAACAGTGCCATGTTGTTGTAGATTTCACAATTTAAATTTCACATAGATGAGGTTCTGTTGTTAAAATCAATAAAAACTAATCTGAAAACGCTCATTTCCATCCCGTCTTTAGAATCATCCTGTTGCAGGAAAGGTCAGATGTTAGTGTTTGTATAGACTGGCTCCTGAATGCCTGCATATATATCACAGTCCAGACACACAATGAATGCCAGAGCGCTCACTTCCCACAACCTCAGGACTGACACTGGCACCACATATCATCTAAAGAGAAAGAACAACATACCCGATTTGTCCACTAACTTGTTTCAAAAATACTATGGAAGTGAACTAATTAATTATGAGTCAACAATCACTCATAATTAATGCATGATGTTAAATTGTTTCAAGTGTGATTAATCATGATTTTCTTTTAGACACATGACAGCTCCCATGATCATGTTCCTTTTTGTTTTACGCCTAATTTGCATTTCATGGTTTCAAGCTGCGTGCCAGTTGTTTGCCATCTAGTATTTTCTCTCACAATTTGTGCAGCTATAACACAACTATCTTAATGCAAAGATTTTAAAAACATTCATTATCTAAGACTTTCAAGAAATCATATTTTCTTATCTTAGGCTCAAATTACCAGCAGAGACATTTGAGCTAAACTCTACAGGGGATGTAGTATGTAAGCAATAAGGTACGAGAAGCTGTGCAGTATCGTGAATAAGTCACGACACGAAGCGGAGTAACCCCTTTAGCTGTGACTTATTCACGATACAGCACTAGCCTCGAGTACCTTATTGCTTTTATAAAACGATTACCACACAATACAAATATTAAAGCCAAAAATATGTATCAATGCAACTTTCATGAAGTAAAATCGCTAAAAGCCTTCCTTCCGCTGGAAAAAAATAGTCCCTGACTGTGTGCCATTAGATACGGTGGCCCAGTAGTGCACAACACAACGAAATTAAAAAAGCAAACATAAGTTCACAACACAACGAAATCGAGCCACAACACAACGGAAATGCTCCCGACCACTAGGGGGCTCTCAGAGCTCGGTATTGTTAGTATTCCTTGCCAATGTTTTATAGAGTCGGCAGTGATATGAATACCACGATTAGCTTCAACAGTATATAACCACTGTATATCGACATGAAATATTAATTCAAAATCACTTGAGTGCACAATAGCTTCATATTTATACCTGTGAATGATTTGACGCGCTACCATGGCGAATGATGAAGGGAACGTCTGACAATTCCACCAAGTGGTTAAAACTTATAATTTGTATTCATTAAAATTACTTTTAACATTTAAAAACAGACATTTTCAAATTACAAAGCTCGTCAGTCTTACCAACAGGAAGTAACAACCTTTGGAATTTGAACATGTCTGTTTTTAAATGTTAAAAGTAATTTTAATGAATACAAATTATACGTTTTAACCACTTGGTGGAATTTTCAGACGTTCCCTTCATCATTCGCCGTGGTAGCACGTCAAATCATTCACAAGTATAAATATGAAGCTATTGTGCACTCAAGTGATTCTGAATTAATATTTCATGTCGATATACAACGTTTACATACTTAAAACTAATCATGGGATTGATATCTTTGTAAGACTGTCGACTTTATAGAACATAATACTAATATTAACGAGCTCTAAGAGCCCCCTAGTGGTCGGGAGCATTTCCGTTGTGTTGTGGCTTTATTCCGTTGTGTTGTGGCTCGATTTCGTTGTGTTGTGAACTTATGTTTGCTTTTTTCATTTCGTTGTGTTGTGCACTACTGGGCCACCGTAATTAGATAGCGGCAAAGATTGTCTTTATGAGTGTGTCAGTCAGTAGCGAAGACTTTTATATTGAAAAGACTGACTTGTTGTGAACACAGAACAAGACACAACTGACGAATGCTTTGACTAGCGCTGCATGTCAGTCACGGGAAAACGCCTTAAATGTTAAAAGGACAAGATAATGCATCGGACATTTAAACTGATTTTTTATTATGAACCTAGGACTGACCTGAAGGATAATGCTAAATCTTGAATAAACTCACTCACTCGATGTCTTTCTCACAATACTCTTCTACATAATACAGTAAGCTTCAATGAACAATATCAACTGAGAACTAACAGTTTATGTTGCTAAGAGTGTTGTGTAGTGATACAGAATCAAGTATCAGAATCAAGTTTTATAAAAAACAATTAAATCCTTTTGGCTTTATTAAAATGATAACAGAAACTGTAAAAACATGTTTTCACTGATTTAGATGTGGTGCAACGTGTGACTAAGTGAGGTGAGGTAATACTTCACATGTGATTAATCATGCTTTTTTAGACATATGGCAGCTCCCATGACAATGTTCCCGTTGCTTTTGTGCTTCATGACCATTTTATGGTTTATATAGCTGAATGCAAACTTTTTCAATGAATAGCAAAGAATTTGAATGTGATTAGTATTTGAGAGCAATATTTTAGTTGATATTTCAGGAAGACACACACAACTATGTTTGTTTGCTTTAAAGACTATGAAATGTAACTAAGTCTGATTTTATACTTTCTCCAAATCGTGAAACACTTTGATCAAAAATTAAGAGCTTTTTATACAGTTTGCATATAACGCATCAGTGAATTTGACTGAGGATGAAAAACAGGATCTGAGAAAAAGAGGCATATGACTTACTCAAAACCTCCTCTGTCTGAAATAGAATCCTTTGTCTCATCTTTGGCTGCTATTTAAGTAGAAATATGTCACAAGGATTTAGTTTGTCATGTGTATATTGGTAATTTACAGTACCAAACATTTGAACACATTGTAGATTACTCTTTCTTTATTATGACTATTTTTCCCCACATATTAAAATAATGTAAGTCTCACAAACTATGAAATAACAAAAATGTAGTGAACAAACAAAAATTAAGTCAAAACTGTCTTATATTTATTAATTCAATCTCTTATAATTATATAGTATTTTAGTTAGTGTTTTTAGTTGCTAAGTAGTTTTAGAAGAATTTTTAAGGAAAACTCCTGTTAGTTTTGTTACATTACATGAGTGAATAATGCTTTGTGGAAAATGTTGAATTTTCAGTATTCCTGTCTGTAATAAAGAAAAATAAAGAGGATATCATATGTTCCATGTTTTGGGGTTCTGGTTGGGCTGAAGGTGTTTTTTTCTCAGCCCATTCAAACTAAAAGGCTTATGGTTCATTTGGGTGTGTAGTCTTTTTGTTGAGTCTACTATAGCCTTTTACAAAGTCTTGATGTTGTTTTGGGGCTCTACTAGAACAGGTTTTCATGCTTGAATATTCAAAAAACATTATTTTCCTCATATTCTACATTGTTGCAGCTCCTCTCTTCCCAGTCTGTCAGTAACACTCTATTTAGTTCCTGTCTCTATGATTTTTGATGCTGTTCACTTTATTTAAACAATTTATTTTGATTCAACTAGTTGCATTGACATATTAAAATCATGTTTAAACTACAAATGTATATTGTGTTCATATAAAATATACTGGATTTGATTAGATGCATAACGGGTGCTACGATTAAATCATGTTCATTCAACAATTTATTTTTTGAGTGTATGAAGCCCCTCCTTCTGAAAAGCACAATGTGCTCTGATTGGTTGACTGAATCAATGTGTTGTGATTGGTTAAGAGATTCAAGCGTGATTTTCAAAATCTAAAGAAACTTACATAAACTGCAAATACAACTGTCCAGATTTAGATGTTATGATAATACAGTAACTATATTTTGTTCAAATTTATATCTTATCTTAAATCAAACAGGTATTATATATAAAATACAACCTATAATATAGCCTAACCTGAATTTATAATAATTTTTTCTTCATCTAACATTTAAATTTTTGTTGATGTAACCATGTTATCAGGTTAGTGTATTAATATATTTCTGAGTTTAGCAATAATAATACCAGTTAATGTAATTATACTGTATTCTGGTGATGTTATTATTACTGGTGGTATATTCTTTTGGAGGGTGTAAATAAACAAAGACTTGCCATTTGAAATATGAAATTTATTTCCCTTTATTTTAGAAGTAGCATCAAGCAACAAGAGACTCTAAATTAATTGCCCCTTGGGGATAAATAAAGCTCTAAACTAAAACTAACCACTAAAAATAAACTGCACAAAAATACTATTTTCAATTTTTATATGAGATATATACTTTCCAAAACACGTTTTGCTCTAAAACTGAGAGAAAAATCAAAGCCATAAATCTAAACAAGCTGTGTTTCAAATTTTGAGCTTGATATCTTAAAATATGAGCATTTAGTAAGATTTTGTTTGGGTACAGTACCAAAGATTTCTCATTCATTTCCAATGGAATTTTAATTTTTTTGACCACGAGGAGTACAAGTGTGACTATTTTTTTCAGGACCATTTAACTTTTTCGAATCATGTCCAGGATTTTATTTTGTGTTCACAAAGCAAGTGCCAAAACCTTTACCAATAAATAAATAAATAAAATTTTAGGTCAAAAATGACTGAAGAAGAGCACCAGATGCTTAATAAAATATAATGAAATTAAATAAATGAAATATTAAGGTAACTTAACTAAATTTTGTGATTTCTCTCTCTGTACAAATTTATCTTATCTTAAATCAAACAGGTATTATATATAAAATACAACCTATAATATAGCCTAACCTGAATTTATAATAATTTTTTCTTCATCTAACATTTAAATATTTTGTTGATGTAACTGTGTTATCAGATTTCTGAGTTTAGCAATAATAACCACAGTTAGTTAATGTAATTATACTGTATGCTGGTGATGTTATTATTAATGGTACATTCTTTTGGAGGGTGTAAATGAAACAAAGACTTGCCATTTGAAATATGAAATTTATTTCCCTTTATTTTAGAAGTAGCATCTTCTTTTATAAAACAGATTTGGAGTGATGATTCATTTTCATGTGCAATTGTTTCACCACAATACAAAAGTGAACAAAGACCATATAAAACTCATCTACATACAGTAGGCACAGTATTTGGTTCATCTTAATGGTGTACAATTGAATAAAAGTTGTGCAACAGCATGAGTTGAGTACATCACATACTTTAACCTGTTCTATATACAGTATGGAACTGTAGTCTGTGTGCATGTATTTAAGAGAGGGAATGAGACACTGATAGAGAAGATGCACTGCTCGGTCAGTGTGTTTAAAAGCATACAATAGGATCCTGTTGACATTTTGAGATCTGAATCCCGTGCAGCTGTAGTTTTTCTCCAGTGTGAGGGAGTGGCTTGTGAACCCTCAGATGAACGAAATCACCCCCTACATCCACCTGAAGAGGACGATACGACACGTTTTGCTACACTTTCAGCAGGTATCAATAACACAATATGCAGGTTGTAACATGGCAAGCTCATATGCTGCTCTTCAAGTTTACCTTGATAAAATAGTTGGTCCCGGCCACAACCTGTGTGATGTAAGATCTGGCAGTGAAAACGACAAACTTCCTTCCAGCCTTCTCTTCTGCACAATGCTTGATCTGAAGCAAAACATGCAGATTTCATGTTTAATACAAATGTGGTTCATCTAAATCAGGTTCAAAAATGTGCTTATGTTTATTTTTTTTCTCTTTTGATACAGACATACTCTTGATATTCACTGTTACATTAATATATTGTTATGCTACATTTATTAAAATAATAATAAAATAAATATAATAGTAAATAACCAACTGAAAAAGCCTCTTTCACACAGAAATGTGATTTACTTAGTTTGATGAATTACTGTGACACACCCGTCTCAAATCTGGACCTTCTGTACTTGTGAGGATTAGTGATTCATTCAGATGATCAATCAGCATTTATTGTGCTTTGGTGAGAATATAGAGATTCTCATGAATCTAAACTATGACATATAGTAAGTAATACATTAATTTTTGTTAACTTTGCACTATTGTCACTTCATTTTTATAAAAATATAATTTATTTTTTGATCCAGACATGCTCTTGACATGCTTGTGATATTCACTCTTACATTATTATATATACTTATGCTACATTTATTTTAAAAAAAGTAGTAAACACAACTGAGAAATCTTCTTACAGACAGAGTATATGATGAATTACTGTGACACACCCATCTCAAATCAGGACTTTCTGTACTTTCTGTGAGGATTAGTGATACATTTAGGTGCTGAATCAACATTTATTGTGCTTTGGTGGGAATATAGAGATTCTCATTCATCTAGACTGTGACAAAAAAACCTTTGCACTATTGTCACTGGATATCAAAATCAAGAGTTAAATTATTGGATTTTTGAAGACTATAAAATTAGAGCATTCTGGGAAGTAATACATTCTTCCATAATACATCACACAATGTAAGTAAATTAAAAATTTCAAAAACCGCCATGCAAATGAATGTACTACATTTTAGTTCAATACATATATTTTTTAAATTTAATATTTTTTATTTTTAGGTGATCTTATGACACTAAATTATATTTTTGCAGTAGTTATAATCCATTTATTCACTTTTTGAGCATACACCTGAAAATGACATTTCCAACATAAACTGTCATAAATCTTGAATGCTTTGAAGCACAGACTTCAGTTCGGCCTCTTTTTAAAGATAACACTTGGCATATTATTGCTGAAGTGAAAAAAGTATAATTTTTTTTACAAATTTTATGTTTATTTTGTGTAATGTATCACATGTACAGAGTGGTATTCTCAGGTCATTTTACAATTCCTTTGTTGAAAGTATTTTGTCTTTTTCTTTTATCTGTTGGTTTTCATTACGGTTTGCAAGGTATTGTTAATGTGTTCAAAAATCATGGGAGCTCCTTTAGGAAGTCTTACATATTACTACGAACAGCAAGTATTAAGGATGGCACGCAAAATGATAGGAGATAGCACACAATCTGTTGCATTTGGACTTTGAGTTGATGCCCTTGGGGTGACGTTTAAGGACAATTAGATGTTCTACAAATCGTTATACATTTACTTTTGTGTCTGAAGCACAAGTATGTAATAAATTTGGCTGATTTTTATTTATTTATAATGTATTTTGTGTATTTTTAATGTATATGTGTTATATATGTGAAGCAACATGAGAATCTAAATTAATTGTCCCTTGGGGATAAATAAAGCTCTAAACTAAAACTAAAAACTAAAAATAAACTGCACAAAAATACTATTTTCAATTTTTATATGAGATATATACTTTCCAAAACACGTTTTGCTCTAAAACTGAGAGAAAAATCAAAGCCATAAATCTAAACAAGTTGTTTCAAATTTTGAGCTTGATATCTTAAAATATGAGCATTTAGTAAGATTTTGTTTGGGTACAGTACCAAAGATTTCTCATTCATTTCCAATGGAATTTTAATTTTTTTGACCATGAGGAGTACAAGTGTGACTATTTTTTTCAGGACCATTTAACTTTTTCGAATCATGTCCAGGATTTTATTTTGTGTTCACAAAGCAAGTGCCAAAACCTTTACCAATAAATAAATAAATAAAATTTTAGGTCAAAAATGACTGAAGAAGAGCACCAGATGCTTAATAAAATATAATGAAATTAAATAAATGAAATATTAAGGTAACTTCTCTCTCTCCCTGTACTTTTGATATAATTTTATTTATTTATTTTTATTGACATATAGCATAATAATGTACACTTCTTAATACTAATAAATATCTAATAATAATAACTAAAAAAAAAATACACATCACGTGCATCCCCATATCAGCTGACTTGCAGCATCAAAACAAAAGCCAGAGCTCCAGTGTCTCACCTCATCACAGATCATCTGCACCTCTGCAGTAGCTTGCTTCACCTCGGATGGTCCTCCAACCTTTGTCGCCATTGCAATAATGTGCCGCTGATCAGTGTCGAGATGTAAAAACAAACACAAGTGTTTTTAGACAGCTCAGAGAAGTGACACTGCTACAGTATTTATGCTGTCTAGACTAGATCATATGACTATGAGCCATCGCCAGAATGTACCATGTGCTCAGAAGAGGCGGGGGGAGGGCTAAAAAAACTATTTTATAAAATGAGGATAAAACAGTAATATGATATATACATAAATCAAATATAAAGTTAATATGGCTCGTTTTTTAATGTTAAATAGATTTATGGATCATAACATCGGATATCTCATGGTCCTTACCTATTTCCTTTTTAGTTTAATCCGAGCACAAAAACGAGGCGGAGGCGGGACTTAGTAGCCCGGGCGTTTGCTCTGATTGGTCAAGTCCAATGGTGTAAAAAAACAACTATTACATTTGTAATGAGACACTGTAAATTTAAGTTTAACAGCTATTAAAATTACTTAGCGCCAATATTAGAGAGCAAAATATTGTCAAAATCATTGTAGAAGTAGAAAAAGAAACGACGAGTCACGTGGTAAGTGTTGCTCTTCTCAGCGCTTTTCAGAATGGACCAACCACAGTCGATTGTGATTACTACATAAGGATTTGCTATTTAATTACTTTCAAAGTAATGATTGGAAACAAGTTTCATGTTTACATCAGATATTGCTCATTTGAACTAATAGGTTTAAACGATTATAGTGAAACATCTCCAGTAAATCATAAAACGCCCACATATATAAAAGCATCAACAGAGCAAACGGCTTTTGAGCCACTGAGCGCCACCTGGAGGAGTTTTCCCCATGCGTCATGTTTCCCACTATCAGTGGCCGTTCAGATCCGTAATCGCCTCAGTCATATGACGATACATAGTCAATCCAATTCGCTGCTTTAGATCTGTCATAGCTGCGCTTTTTAGACTTCATTCAATCTATACATAAAAGTATCTTCTCTTAGACAAGATAGACATGAATACACTAATGCGCGTGAGTTCAGGTGTGCGCGCTCTAGTTGCGCTCCTGCTTCTGTCTGTCTCGGCACACAGTACAGAACAATGTGATAACGGAGCTGAAAACTGCGATAAATGGACTAAAACATCTAACAATCAACCTCTAAACACAGGTAAAGTAGTTATTTCTGTATTTGAGTATAATTGTCTGAGAATGTTTTAATCATTTGTTTTACAATTAATTCACTAATCAAAACAAAATCATTTTGTGATTACATCACGCACTGTAAGCATGCAAGTTTGCACGTAGGGTCAGTGACTCAACATGGGTCAATAAATCTTTAATGTTGCATCATGTGATGAACAGTCTCTGCTATAACATGTCCGATCTGCCACAAATAAGAAAAAAGTCATGCTTTGGTTAATCATAATTATGACATAAAAAGTAGAAACTATGACAAAAAGTTATAATAATTGACTTTCCAATTACTTTTTATCCCATAATTGTGACTTGATGACATCATTTCCAAAAACCACTAGGCCAATGTTATATATTTTGTTCACTTGAGTACTTAGAATATCCCAAATGTTTGCAACTATTTGTAAATCGTGAGAAAATTGCAATTTTAACCAAGGCTCCGGGACGTGTGAGGAATCGCCTGTCAATTGCATCATACCCGCGTTACATTCGGTTTCCATTTTATTTTGTAGAAACCATGGAAACACCAAGACGCTTTAATATATTACACATTTTAATAGACAAGGGAACAACTGTTTTGATATATTTATAGACAGAAAACGAATTATTGTTATATAGCTCAACACGTTTAATCTTATTGTTTAAATAAATTTTCTTGATTTTTTTGCGAGTACCATGCCTCAGAGAAAAACACTATTTTGTGAAGTAGCTAACATAGCATAATCAGATGCAGCTTTATTTTTATTAACAGTAATACATAATTTTCTCCATCATACAATACATTTTAAAATTAATTGCATGTCATTTATCAACACAAGCCATCCAGCATTTAATATGATATTGTAAAATCGATCTATCTTACTGCAGTGTGTAACAGTGTCTCACAGCAGCCGCCGAGCGAACGCACAGAGTAATGTTATAACATCATTTTCAACACACTCAAATGTATCTAATATGATATACAGAGCTGCGTTACCTCATACTCATGACCGGAAAAGCAGAAGCATCGCCGGCGACTGTGTCATAATAAAAGTCCCGCTGTGAGGTGTGTGTTGCACAATCGCTCCAGTGGCTAATTCGTGAACGAGTTCTTCCCGACTCCAATTCCTATTCTTTTGCACCATCTGTTGAGATGGAGACCACATGTTCCAAGATTCCACTCTAAAACTTGGCATCATCAAACTACGCCTTTGTTTTGAATAGGCTTCTAGCGACCTCTAGCGGACAGAATTATTACATATTGTACCTTTAAGTGGCAGAAATGGGCTTCCATAGTTATCTGTATATGCAATTATTAAATCATTCAGCATTATTATCCAGAATTCCAGATAGCTGCGTTACCAGGTTTTTGGCGGTTTGGAATTCATATGTTTCTTTAGGAGGGTCCTGAACTTTAAAGTTCATGCACTTTTCTATGGAAGAAATAATTAATGATGGGCCATTGAATTAAGCCCATACTTCGTTTTTTTACACGTCTGCTAGTGTATGCGCACAGTTGAACACAGCCTTGGAAAGTATACTTTATTCGACTCCTATGCGTACACAGGCGTTCGACGCATGTGCAGTTTTGAACAATCTCTCGCCACGAGTTACAACCCATGTAAACATCTTTGTATTCTTTAATGCTAGAGTTGTACAAATGAGGGTACTTTCTAACCTCTTCGCACATTGTCGCTGTAGCTTGCATGTGTTGTGGCCTGTTCTGTTTATGCAGTTTTTCTTTGACTACCTTGTGAATTGACGCCCCTGGACAAGGTTGCCACCTTGTGGATAAACTAATTGCTGCTGCTGCTGCAAAAAACAATTTAATGCGCATGTGCGACCTGAGTGTACAAGTATGCACGGTTACAAAAATTCGGTGGCGCATTACTCTTCTGTTGAGGAAATTCGCGTAACGTGCACTGTATGCTGACCCTCACGTACATGTAAAAAGTGAACTATACTTTAGGCTTTAGTGGTGTGTAACCACTCGCATTGTGGCTGCATTACCACCTCGGGTGTGCATTATTTTCATATAAAACATTTATTGATTATAGCTTGTGGGCTGAATGAGGAAATGAATCCACACAGATTATCAGAGCAGTAATGTGATCAGTAATTCTCTCTGTGAGACGTAATTTCACAAATAGCGACAAGTGATTCTCTCTCTTTCAAAATGGCTTCACATAATCACATTGCGTCTATACAAGCAAGCAGCGCGCTGCGATACAGGACCATCACTCGTGTTTCGGGTCAGAACTGTCCCTTGCCCAATCGGGCCAGAGTTGCTTCGTTACTAAAGTTTATCATTTGCACAACTTGCCATTTAAATCCATACAGAACTCGCGCACTCTGTGAGAGACGGTATTCCCAGATCGCACACTTACATAAAGTCGCCTGTCAAACTGCTCATGGCTTATAAACACACAAAATTATGTAAAAATGTGAGTGTCCTCGTAAACACAGTATGTTGAATCATGTGAACCACTATATTGGATCTGCGCTTCACTCTCAAAGTAACAGAAACCTAATAAACATGCTGTCTGTCATTGATGTTAATCAAACAAGAAATAGGAGGAAAAAAAAATTAGTACTGTGTGTCATAGAATAAAACGTGAAAGTGTCATGAGCTTATGTTCACCACAGACCTTGCAATATATGCAAGGAGTAACATGGCAATTAAAAAAATGCATTTAATGCATTTAATTAAATGTTTAATTATCATGAAAATAATGTGTAAAAAATAATACAATCCTAAAATGTTCTTAAAGATTAGTCCACTTTCAAATAAAAATATGATAATTTACTCACCCCTAGTGTTGTCAAAAGTACCGGTACTTCGGTACCAAGTCGGTACTGAAATTTTGAAAATGTGACGATACCAGCATTTCTGTAGTACCGGTAGTACCGAGAATCCGGGTATATTCGGTACCCACTGATAGGGCTGTCGGCAGTATTTACGTGAATATGACACGAGTGAAGCACAAAGCTTTGTTTACAGAAGAAATAATAGGTTAGCAATTAAATGTGACATCGCAGCCATGGAAACATTTTGGTTAATGCCGAATGAGAGAGGTGCGTGAGTCCATACATTTAAGCTTCGTATTCTGTTTTCCGAATCGTGATCTGGTCACCTGATTGTCAGAGAATTTAACAATATCCCATTAGTTATTCCACTGAACATCTGTTTCTTTTCCCAAATCTTCACTCACGCAGGGGATTATAAACGTTTCTTTCGTTCGCATTTAGGCCTATTAGGCTATTCGCATTCTAGAAAAAACATCGTAGGACAGAAATCTTTTTGCTTGCACGTCAATTTCTCTTTAACGCAGTTTGTGCTCGTTATTAGACTTTATAAGGCGCGTCAAGTTTATTTGTATATATCGCGTTTCACACAGCCGGTGATTTTTACTTTCGTTTTCTCTGGCAGCGCTAAATCCAACATAGCCTGAATGTCTTGCCCCTGCGGAGGATAAAACTCGCTCTTCAGACCTTTTACAACAAGTGTCAGTTGTTTGTAACATCAGGAGATAACGAAAGTATTATTAAAGAGAAATGGTCTCTTTCCTGCTCGTGTCCCACATCCCTCTCAAAGCGCAAAGCAGTCTATATCAAAGTAATAACGGGACTTTGGCTATGACGCGTCTTTTTGTGGAAATAAATAACGAATGTTTTTTGAAATAATATTTAACTTTCTTATTTTTTTAGGTTACCATTATTTACCGATATTTATTTCATAGTTTTACAGGCTGTAGTGTGTTGTTTCACTGACGGAATAGCTAAAATAAACACGCACGTCTGTTACCCCTGTTGAAAAAACGAGCATATGCTGGTAAGGTAGGTTTTGAAGCTGGTATGCTGGTTTGAGCTGGTTTATGCTGGTCAGGACCAGCCAGGACCAGCAGTTTAGGACCAGCATTTGACCAGCATACAGCTTCAAAACCTACCTTACCAGCATATGCTGTTTTTTTCAACAGTACACAATGGATGTTTGAGCATTTTTTTTTTTCTTTTTCAAAAGTTATTTAATTGAGGTAGCCTATATATACACACAAACATACACACTCCAAATCATATTTAATGTTTTTTTAAAATAGGCTATATAAAATAGTAAAATAGTTCCAATATATTTTGCTGTGGTACCGAAATTGGTACCGAGAACCGTAAAAGTTTCATGGTATCGGTACCGACTACTGGAATTTTGGTACCGTGACAACACTACTCACCCCTATGTCATCGAAAAGAAATTCTATTCTCCTTATAGTGGATTTCAGTTGGCCCCAAACGGTTAAACTTACGGAACGAACATGGTGCCAGTTCTGTTTTTTCCGTAAGTTGAATAGGGAAGGTGTAGGACATACAGCGTAAGCTTTTTGAAAAATACGGAAAGCGGAAGCACTTGCAAGGTGATCGTTTGTGTTTATAAAGCATATACATTTGTATTTTTTTTTTTCCGAAAATGAGCGATCGTTTTTCTAGATAAGACCCTTATTCCTCGTCTGGTATCGTTAAAAGCTCTTTGAAGCTGCACTGAAACTAATTTTGACCTTCAACCGTTTGGAGTCCATTGAAGTCCACTATAAGGAGAATAATCCTGGAATGTTTTCATCAAAAACCTTCATTTCTTTTCGACTGAAGAAAGAAAGACATGAACATCTTGGATGACATGGGGGTGAGTAAATTGTCTGGAAATTTTGATCCAGACGTTTCTTGACAGGTTTGTGATTTTCATAATAATTATCCTATTAATATGCTACATTTATGTTTTAGGTGAAACCAAATGAGTAGGAAAAACCAACCTAACAAGTCTGTTTCCCACAGGGAGTATATTTGTTTAGTTTGATGAATTACTGTGACACATGGGAAGATTTTGGATTGAAGTTGCTGAATCAGCATTTATTGTGGGTGGGAATCTAGATTCCCATGAGTCTACACACTTATCAGGGTCAGAGCGAGGTCACAATAAGGAATTTAAGAATTGGCTGTTTGAAGACTGGGGAGAGTCACAAAATATTAATTTAAATATAATAAAAATATATAAAGTAAATTTTAAGATTACAATTTTTATAGGTGGCCCAACCCTGTTATTGGCATTTTCATATATACATATCCTTTCTCTTTAATGGTTTCCCTGTAAAATATCTGAATTTTCTTTTTTTCCCTAGGACATTAAGGACATATTTACACCCACTATGGCCTGCATCACAACCATCATCACTAGAATCAAGTTTAGGAATAACCTAAATAAAGTGTTTAGATGCAACATGCAACATACACTGCTGTTCAAAAGTTTTGTGGTCAGCAAGATACTTTGTTCTACTACTTTTATTCAGCAAGAAAGCATTAAATTGATCTAAAGTTAAAAAGACATTTATAATGTTTAAAGAGTCATGAAACCCTAAACCAAATTTTCTGAGATTTTAACAGAGTTATGTGTGTTGAACAGCATAGAAGTCAGTGTTGCCATCCGTTAGCTTTGAATGTAGGAGAAAACTAGTTAATTTGAAAACTTTTTGCACTATTTTTCAAACTTCCGGGTTTAAATTCATCTTGTGTCAATGTCACAGAATGTGACGTTTTCTCGTACTATTGTACGGTGATGACTGATCAGTGTCTCATAATTATTCATGAGACTGCATGTCCTTATCCTATGAGAAGACGCGTTGCTTAATTCATGACAGCATTCGTTGATTTCCTCTGACAGGCACTTCAAACAGTGAGATCGCATACATTAAGTGAGAGATGCATTAATGGATCAAAAAAGATTTGATCCATTAAGAGTTTCTGTGTCACACAAGTTCTTTTCAATATCTCCGTCTTCGACACAAACGTGATTCATCCACACTGTGAGTGTAACCAGTCTTTACGGCTCTTTAAACGATGCAAAATAAGTCGCAAAATTTATCAAAGATGCATTAGCGTGTTGTTCATATATGTATTCAATGCAGAGAACAAAATGCGAATGTCTGTGTGTTTATTTGTGCATTAAATTATAGCAAAAACCATATTATGTTGGATGTAATGGTAATTTGCAGCGTGCATTTGTGGGAAGCTTTGATGCTTTTAATGAGAGCAAAATAAAACTGTCTGAATCAGAAGCCATTGCTGTGTTGTCAGTCTCCCTCATCTCCCTCTGCAGATTAAAGGGCTAGTTCACCCAAAAATGACATTTCTGTCATTAATTACTCACCCTAATGTCGTTCCACACCCGTAATACCTTTGTTCATCTTAGAAACACAAATTAAGGTATTTTTGATGAAATCCGAAGGCTCAGTGAGGCCTCCATTGCTAGCAAGATAAATAACACTTTCAATGCCCAGAAAGCTACTAAAAACATATTTAAAACAGTTCATGTGACTGCAGTGGTTCAACCTTAATATTATGAAGAGACAAGAATAGTTTTTGTGCACCAAAAAAAAAAAAAAACAAAATAACCACTTTATTCAACAATATCTTCATGAAGCTTCAAAGCTTTTACGAATCTATTGTTTTGAATCAGTGGTTCGGAGTGTGTATCAAACTGCCAAAGTCATGCCCCCCAGTGGTGAACCATTAAAATTTCGAAACACTTATGACGTAAAGAAGCCTCGTTTACTGAAATCACGTGACTTTGGCAGTTTGATACGCGCTCCGAACCACTGATTTCGAAACAAAAGATTCATAAAGCCTTATGAAGCAGTGTTTTGAAATCGCCCATCACTAGATATTGTTTTTTTGGCGCACAAAAAGTATTCTTGTCACTTCATAACATTACATTTGAATCACTGTAGTCACATGAACTGCTTTAAATATGTTTTAAATACAATTCTGGGCATCTGAAAGTGTTAATTATCTTGCTGTCAATGCAGGCCTCACTGAGCCATCAGATTTTATTAAAAATATCTTCATTTGTGTTCTAAAGATGAAAGAAAGTCTTACGGGTGTGGAAACGACATGAGGGTGAGTAATTAATGACAGAATTTTCATTTTTGGGTGAACTAATCCTTTGACCGTGCCCACTTCTGTAGCATTTTTTTCAAAAGTGTGGTGAGAACCGACTGCTGCAGAAACAGGGTGTTTTGTAACTCTTTAAAAGATTTGCATTTCAAATAAATGCTGTTCTTTTGAACTTTGTATGAAAATTGTATCACAGTTTCCACAAAAATATGAAGCAGCACAACTGTTTTCAACATTGATAATAATAAGAAATGTTTCTTAAGCAAATCAGCATATCAGAATGATTTCTGAAGGATCATGTGACACTGAAGACTGGAGTAATAATGCTGGTTTATGGAATAAATTACATTTTAAAATATATTCAAATAGAAAATAAATTGCAATAATATTTCATAATATTACTGTTTTTACTGTATTTTTCATAAAATAAATGCAAGTTTGGTGAACAGAAGAAACTTATGTCTGCTCCCCCGTTGTGTTTCAGATATCGTTGTGACGTACGAGCAGCTGAAGGACATGATGTCTGCTGGAAGCGTCCAGCTCTTCGATGTACGTGAACCGGATGAGCTGGAAGCAGGATTTATTCCAGGAGCCACCAACATTCCATGTACGTCAGCACTGCACACAGTTCAGTTCAGCTCTGCACAAACACACACAGACTTTATAAGTGACGGTACTTTTGTTGATGTAGTGGGAGACGTGGAGCAGGCCCTCAGACTGAGCCCGGATCAGTTCAGAGAGCGTTACGGCGTCACAAAGCCTCACAGAGACGACCCTGACTTTGTGCTGTACTGCCAGAGAGGGATACGCAGCCTCACTGCACTGGAGACCGCAAGAGCTCTGGGATACACAAGGTACGGACACACACCTTTTTAACTTTTATTGAATCTTTTGAATTTTTAGAAAAAAAAAAAAAAAAAGTTTGCAAATATGCTTTTTGTCGAGTAACATATTTGATACATCAGACTTTTATGGCTCAGTGTTGAGCCACATCTAGGGAAAAGAGTGCAACATGAAAGCTTTCATAGATGGTGAAATTGCAAAACAATATTGAGTTTATTGCCTTAAATTGGGATCTAAGTTCAGGAGCTGACAGAGCCAAATGCTCTTATCCCTCTTTCCTAAATCTAATCAAAAAGAAAATACAGTACACTAACCTAACTGCCTTAGTGATGGGAGAAACAAAGCTTTTCGAAACTTTGAATCAATTGAACCAATTGATTCACATAATGATTCACTGTTTTGAAGCGCTCGAAACGCCACACGTTGGTGACCTCTGCTGGTCAGAACAGTGTAAATGCAGCAAAAACTCAGCTCAAACATGCAATAACAACAAAAAACACCTTTTTAGGCTACAAAACAATTGCAAATGTTTTATTGAAGGTGTAATCTATTCAGTAATCATCATGTACCAATACATATGAAGTGTCTTTAAAATATGTTATTTTTTTACTTGTAGGGCTTGTTTTATGGAGAGTTTGGTTAATCAAACCAAGAGACCTTTATATGCAACTCTTCCTTTTTATTATACAAATGTGCCATTAAATGTATACAATTTTATGAAAATAATTTGAGACCATACAGAGTTCACAGAGATCAATCGCCCTCTAGCGGCAAACCATTGAAATTTCAAAACAGTATGATGTAAGAAGCCTAGATCACTGGAATCACAGTTTTTGATACATGTTCACTGATTCAACACAGGTTTCGAAGCTTCACAAAGCATGCTTTGAAAGCATAAACTCCTAGCTGAAAACAGAGATCAAAAAGTTCACAATAAACCAAAATGGAATCTGACTCCTTAATTTCCCAATCCTCAATATTGACAATATATTTACAAAACTACTTACAAAGTTAAGTGAACAATAATTAATGACATAATTTTCATTTTGGGGTGAACTAACCCTTTAACTCAAACAAACTCTGCACTCCAATCCAATTCTCTCTGCTCAAAAAACAGGATGTCTCTACAGGAAATGATGATGTGCTTTTTAAAGTAGTGTGCACCAATCAGGACATAGCATCAATCAGCCTGCAGGAGCCAAATCAGATGACGTTCCTGGACAGACACAGACACTCCCAAAACAACAGAGATATAACAAAACACATAAGCTTAGGGTTGTAACACTCTGATATAGTGAGAATATGGATCTCACACTCAAGGAGGAAAAAACACCTCAGTTTTACAATTGATGCAATTTTGTGCAGATGCTGATATTTATATGGCCAAAAAGTAAAATGAGATTCTGATGCTTGTAATGTAAATCAATGAGATATTTATAACAGTATAGCAGATACTTACATAAAATGATATAAATATCAGTCGTCACTCTATATCTGCCAATAATGTGTCTAAATAAGATGATATGTAAATGCTTATAGTTTTAAGATCAAAGCTCTGTAGTTTTAAAACATATAATGCAATGCAATACACTGATGATTGAAATTAACAAATAAACGCTCCTCAAATGCCTAATGATCATATTTGATACTCAGATTTGAACATGATTTTTTTCTTTAAAATGATGTATGGATAATCAAGTAAACCTAAACTGCTTCAGTCCAGTAAGTGTTCACCTTGAAATATTACTGACAATATCAAAGTTATTCATACGGAAGAGGATTAGGGCCAAGCAATAATAAAAATATAAAACCATCTCGAGATTAAAGTTGTTAAATTTCGAGAAAAAAGTCTAAATAAAATGTTGAGAATAAAGTCATTAAGATTATGAGAACAAATTCGTAATTTAAATTTTTTTTATCATAATTTAATGACTTTATTGTCAACATTTTATCTCGACTTTTTTCTCGAAATGTAACAACATTTTTCTCATAATTTAACAAATTTGTTCTCGTAATTTAATGACTTTTTTCTCGTAATTTAATGAGTTTATTCTCAACATTTTATCTCGACCTTTTTCTCGAAATTTAACAACTTTAATCTCGAGATGGTTTTATTTTTTTATTATTGCTTGGCCCTAATCCTCTTCCATATATTCATATGTTTGATTTATAAAAACAAAATATAAAAAGTCTATCAGTCAGACGACAGAAGGCATGATGTAGCGGATTTTGTTTGTGCAACAGGTTTTTCAGCAAAGTTTTGATCATGTTGATCATTTAAGCCTTAGAAATGTGCATATCAAATATGATATTATGATCAATTTAAGAGAATTTCCCTCTATGAATTTTTATATTGCATGAAAAAACAGTCATATAACTGATACCACTCATGATAAAAATCCCAAAGAGAAAAAGCAAAGGAAAAATAAATGCTGACATGTCGATGCATGTTTTTGCATGTAGAAATGTTTGTATGAATATAATGCATTTAAACAATTATGATTTATGTTTGCTTTTCTTCATTTAATCATCAGGGAATTTAAATAAATGTCAGACCTGGAAATGAATAAAATCATTGTATTATCTATATAGTCAATTATGCTTTGCTCTAAATTGTTTAACTGGCTAGAAAAAGCTCTATAAATATTGCTATTAAATGATTTTTTTATGATTTAAATTATCATATGGTAATCACAAAAACCTAGATAAGTCATGATAATTTGTTTGATTCATCCTCACTCACTCACAAACAACAAAAGTCAGACATCAGTGTGTCTGTTTGTCTCTCAGGGCCCGTCATTATGCTGGAGGATTCAACGAGTGGCTTAAGCAGGAGGATCTGTGAGCAGAAAGAGTCGAGCATCAAACAGAGGAATGAAGCTTATTTCCGCTCTGTGAAGGACCTAGAAGAATATGACTGAATTTATATGGCATTTGACTGTTAAAATGACAGCACAGACCAAAAATGTAGTATTTATAAAATCCCACAGATGTGTCTATATATTTTGCAAAGATTCAATAAATATTGCATCATTTATGATAAAGTTTGTTTGTTTTTATGCCATATGATTGTCACCATCGACCCAGCCACACATAAGATGTTTTATCGCACATGAATGTTTTCCCAACTAACTGAAACTGACAATCAGACTCTGAATTCATGCATCATTATTTAAATTATAGTATTTAAAATAAATGTGCAAGACAATATGTTTTAAATGTTGTGAGAATTAGTGACAAGCTGGAGTTTTCATATCAGCTATCCACACACCCGATCATCAACAAAACACCTTAAATATTTCAGCACTTTTTCAAGAAAACCCAAAGCTTTTGAGACAATAAATGTCCCACATGATCTGATCATCACCTTCTTAAGAGTGCCAATAGGTTTGACCGATTTCAAAACACTGCTTCAGGAAGCATCGGAGCATTGTGAATCTGTGTGTCGAATCTGCAGTTCGGAGCACCAAAGTCACATGATTTCAGCAGTTTGGCGGTTTGACCCGCGATCCGATTCATGATTCGATACACTGATTAATTTATGCTCCGAATCTTCCTGAAGCAGTGTTTTGAAATCAGTCATCACTAAATAAGTCGTTATTTTGTTTTTTTGCCGCACCAAAAGTATTCTCGTCGCTTTATAATATTAATATTGAGCCACTGTACTCACATGAACTGATTTAAATATGTTTTTAGTACCTTTATGGATCTTGACAGAGGAAGTGACATTGCTCCCTATGGAGGCATCAGATTTCAACTAAAATATCTTAATTTGTGTTCCAAAGATTAACGAAGGTCTTACGGGTGTGAAACGGCATGATGGTGAGAAATAAATGACAGAATTTTCATTTTTGGGTGAACTAACCCTTTAACACTATAGCTGATTAAACTCTGGGGATTTTGCTGTGTTCTGCAGTGCCAAATTTTAGTGTAAACAATACAATGCATGGTAGTTTGGAGGCATTGTAATATAAATATTACACTTACATTATAAGGATTTTTAATTTAAGTCTAACTTATGAATTAAACATTAAAATCTCTCCTATTACATCATACTTGATCCTTTAATGCTTCCTGACGTTTCTAAACTCTTATCAATATTACTGAACTCTGTTTAGGGTGTGTCAGGCATTTCTAATTGACCACCCATTTAAAATGTGTCCAAAATCCTAGAAATCAAAAAAAAAAGAAAAAAAATGATAAAAGGTTATTAAGTTATATACAGTAGCTGATGTGTTTTAGCATGACTGGAGCTCCACAACTATCAGTTTTGTAATGAATGTAGTTACAAACATAGGTTCGGGAGGAGCCTAAACATTCAGTCATGTCAATCATCATTACGAGTGTAAAAAGTGCAGCAGTCACTGCATCATCCCAGCGACAATTCTTCCAGCATTTCATCCCACTCTGTCCTTTGTACCATGTCCCAACCTGACGAGTGTTCCTCAGAATCACTTATCAGCATGATTGTGTCAATGACATTACTAAATGGGCCCAGGATACTTTCAGAAACCACTGTGTGTAAACACAATCCGCTGTGCCATCTGCAGATGCCAACTAAAGCTCTATCATGCAAAAAGGCAGCCATATGTGAACATGGTCCATCGTGTCCTGTCAGCCAAGGCTCATTGTTTCAAAGTGGAAAAGTGTTCAATGGTCAGATGAGTCCAAATTTGACATTCTTGTTGGAAATCACAAATGCTGTGTCCTCAGGGCTAAAGAGGAGGGAGACCTTCCAACATGTTATCAGCGTTCAGTTCACAAGCCAGCATATCTGATGGTTTGGGGGTGCATAAGTGCATACGGAATGGGCAGCTTGCATGTTTTGGAAGGCACTATGAATGCTTAAAGGTATAGAAAGCTTTTAGTGTAACATATGCTCCCCTCCAGAAGGCCTTGTGTATTTCAGCAGGACAATGCAAAACCACATACTGCAACTATTACAACAGCATGGCTTTGTCATAGAAGAGTACAGGTGCTGAATTGGCCTGCCTGCAGTCCAGATCTTTCACCTACAGCAGCAGTTCCCAACTTTTTTTATGCCATCAGGATCACTGAGGACTCCTAGTGGGTCGTGGCCCACAGGTTAAAAACCACTGACATATTATATTTGAAAATGAGAACTATTGCAGTTCCATCCAAAGATTTATTTATTTTATTATTATTATTTTAGCTAAAAAAAACTGTAACATCAAAATGTTCACAGATATAGCTGATAGAAATGCCAATTTTCAATCTTATTTTTTTACTTTATTTATTTTTGCAAATGTCAACACAATCTTTTTCTGTTTAAATTTAGCGTATAAATTCTATGTAGATACTTCAAATGTCTCAGATTTTTTTTTTGTCCAGAAAAAGGGCTTTAACACAAATAAATGTGGTGTCACATGACAGAATTAGTCCTTATTTTTGTAATTTTGTCTGTTGTTTAAAATCTAATAAAAGTTAATCAGAAAAATAATAAAACTACAGCCGTTTTTGAATATCGCTTGATGCTCAAGTATTGATCTAAATAGTCTTTATTACAAAGACTACACAAAAAAAAAAAAAACATGACACTTGATAATAAAAAATAATTTTATGTATACAATTTATTAATATATAACAAAGTTTTGTTTCAACATGGATGAGGATAATATAGCACCTTAAAATATCTGCAGCTCGTCAAAAATAAAATTGGGGTGTCTGTCAAACAAAGGAAGGCTGTTGGAGTTTCCAATGCTGACAAAGAAACGTTATAAATATTATTATGAATAAAACCGCATTAATATTTTCAGCTCTATTCGTTTGCACATTGTCTTAAGGACGAGCCCACAATAGGGGAAATATCATGAATGTTCATGTAGCTACATCCACTGGAAGAGTTTTTTACTGGAACTGAATATTACACAAGACCCCCAACGTGAAACTCCATCTATTCATTCAGCCCTTTGATGTAATGGAATTCCAATAATGACTCATGTCATGCATTTTGGGAGCATAAATAGTGGATCAGAATCAATCTGTGGGACAGACTGATACAGTTTATTTCATCCAGGCTTTGATCACCAGCACAATGTTTGGAGTGTGTGGTGTTGGAAGATGGACCCCAGAGATGCCTATCACTCCAGAGAAGGAGGACATCTGCCTTAAGGTAGGAGACAGAAAATCACTCATGTAAAGAAGTTTTTGTTAAAACAGTAAAATAATCTTGGTGCTGTAAAATGTGTTGGGGAAATTATTTGTTGTCATTTTTAAAAAACTCTTTTACTTTTCACTTAATGTCACAATACTTTTTACATAAGTTTTCTGATATCTGAATGATAGACGTGACTCTCTAGAGACTAATACATTCAGTCTTATTAAAATAATAATAATATAGTTGAATATAAAATGTGCATTTGTTTATTCAGATGAAGTCAGACATAGAGAAGAAGGCTGGAGCCACTTTTGAGACTTACATTCCTTTAAGCTTTAGGAGTCTGATTGGGTCCAGAGCAAATCTGGTGAAGGTAATTGAGTGTTTTGTTTTGTTTTGTTTTTTATTTTTATGTATCTTTGATCTTTTTCCGTCCTCTCCGAAAAGTGAAATGCATCAAGTCACTGTACAAAGTTTCTCTGCATTTGTAGCCTAAAAGAGAAAACTTTTCTTAACTCTGTAGAGCTGCTGGACACACAAATCTAGTCAGCAACGGTCACTGTAGCAGAACTCACAGAAATGTGCTTGCTGTCATGAAAAACTGAATGCGTTTAGTTCGCTATCAGTGTGAACAGAGTATAATATATATATAGAGATCACTTATAAATCTGTGTGGATTTCTCTCTCTCTCTCTCTCTCTCTCTCTCAGGTTTACGTTGGTGTGGATCAGTGCGTTCATGCGATAATAGCTCTCCCCCCCTTTGGTAGAGGGGAATTGATTGTAACTGTAGTCCAGCACCCTAAATCCGCCAGTGACCCTCTGATCTTATTTGATAATTAACCACATAAAGAAAACAGTCTGTATTCTCTAATAACAGACACACACAATGATCTGCCATACTGTATAGAGGAACTATTGAAAACTGTTTCATTCCTCAATATTAAACTCAATCTTCAAACCCTCAGAGCCTGTGTCAGTGTGTTTATGTGAACAACACCAAATTCACTTCACTTTACTAAAATAGTTTTATGCTCAAATAATAAAGACAAAAAAAAAAAAAAACTCATTCCAAATGTTTAAAAACAATAATAATGTAAAATAACATTCATTTTTCTAATTTTAAGATTTAATTGACTGTCTGTATGTCTTTTATAAAGGCACAAAATATGTGAATAAAGACTAGTGGAGACTAGTGATTCCCAAACAAGTGTGGAAAGAACTAGTTAATTTGAAACCTTTTTGCACTATTTTCAAACTTCTGGGTTTAAATTCGTCTTGTGTCAATGTCACAGAATGTGACGTTTTCTCGTACTATAGTACGGTGATGACTCATCAGTGTCTCATAATTATTCATGAGACTGCGTGTCCTTATCCTATGAGAAGACGCGTTGCTTAATTCATGACAGCATTTGTTGATTTCCTCTGACAGGCACTTCAAACAGTGAGAACACATACAATAAGCGAGAGATGCATTAATGGATCAAAAAAGAGTGTTTGCTTTTGCTTTGTAAGAGTTTCTGTGTCGCACAAGTTCTTTTATATATATCTGTCTTTGACACAAACACGATTCATCCACACTGTGAGTGTAACCGATCAAAAGTTATCAAAGATGCATTAGCGTGTTGTTCGTATTCGATGCAGAGAACAAAATGCGAATGGCTGTGCATTTATTTGTGCATTAAATTATAGCAAAAACCATGTGTATATTGTGTTGCATGTAATGGTAATTTGCAGCGTGCATTTGTGGGAAGCTTGGATGCTTTTAATGAGAGCAAAATAAAACTGTCTGAATCAGAAGATGTTGTCAGTCTCCCCTCATCCCCCTCCACTCTGCAGATTAAAGGGTTAGTTCACCCAAAAATGACATTTCTGTCATTAATTACTCACCCTAATGTAAGACCTTTGTTCATCTTAGAAACACAAATTAAGATATTTTTGATTAAATCTGATGGCTCAGTGAGGCCTGCATTGACAACAAGATAATTAACACTCTCAATGCCCAGAAAGCTACTAAAAACATTTTTAAAACAGTTCATGTGAGTACAGTGGTTCAACCTTAATGTTATAAAGCAACGAGAATACATTTTGTGCACCAAACCTTCGAAGCTTCGAAGCTTTACGAACCTTTTGTTTCGAATCAGTGGTTCGGAGCGTGTTGAAACCATTGAAATTTCGAAACACTTATGACGTAACGAAGCCTTGTTTACTGAAATCACGTGACTTTGGCAGTTTGATACACGCTCTGAACCACTAATTTGAAATAAAAGATTCGTAAAGCTTCACGAAGCAGTGTTTTGAAATCGCCCATCACTAGATATTGTTGAATAAAGTCGTTATTTAGTTTTTTTGGCACACAAAAAGTATTCTTGTCGCTTCATAACATTAAGGTTGACACATGAACAGTTTTAAATATGTTGTTAATACATTTCTGGGCATCTGAAAGTGTGAATTATCTTGCTGTCAATGGAGGCCTCACTGAGCCATCAGATTTTATTAAAAATATCTTCATTTGTGTTCTAAAGATGAAAGAAAGTCTTAAAGGTGTGGAACGACATGAGGGTGAGCAATTAATGACAGAATTTTCATTTTTGGGTGAACTAATCCTTTGACCACGCCCACTTCTGTAGCATTTTTCAAAAGTGTGGTGAGAACCGACTGCTGCTGAAACAGGGTGTTTCGTAACTCTTTAAAAGATTTGCATTTCAAATAAATGCTGTTCTTTTGAACTTTGTATGAAAATTGTATCACAGTTTCCACAAAAATATGAAGCAGCACAACTGTTTTCAACATTGATAATAATAAGAAATGTTTCTTAAGCAAATCAGCATATCAGAATGATTTCTGAAGGATCATGTGACACTGAAGACTGGAGTAATGATGCTGGTTTATGGAATAAATTACATTTTAAAATATATTCAAATAGAAAATAAATTGCAATAATATTTCATAATATTACTGTTTTTACTGTATTTTTCATAAAATAAATGCAAGTTTGGTGAACAGAAGAAACTTATGTCTGCTCCCCCGTTGTGTTTCAGATATCGTCGTGACGTACGAGCAGCTGAAGGACATGATGTCTGCTGGAAGCGTCCAGCTCTTCGATGTACGTGAACCGGATGAGCTGGAAGCAGGATTTATTCCAGGAGCCACCAACATTCCATGTACGTCAGCACTGCACACAGTTCAGTTCAGCTCTGCACAAACACACACAGGCTTTATGAGTGACGGTACTTTTGTTGATGTAGTGGGAGATGTGGAGCAGGCCCTCAGACTGAGCCCGGATCAGTTCAGAGAGCGTTACGGCGTCACAAAGCCTCACAGAGACGACCCTGACTTTGTGCTGTACTGCCAGAGAGGGATACGCAGCCTCACTGCACTGGAGACCGCAAGAGCTCTGGGATACACAAGGTACGGACACACACCTTTTTAACTTTTATTGAATCTTTTGAATTTTTAGACCAAAAAAAAAAAAAGTTTGCAAATATGCTTTTTGTCGAGTAACATATTTGATACATCAGGCTTTTATGGCTCAGTGTTGAGCCACATCTAGGGAAAAGAGTGCAACATGAAAGCTTTCATAGACGGTGAAATTGCAAAACAATATTGAGTTTATTGCCTTAAATTGGGATCTAAGTTCAGGAGCTGACAGAGCCAAATGCTGTTATCCCTCTTTCCTAAATCTAATCAAAAAGAAAATACAGTACACTAACCTAACTGCCTTAGTGATGGGAGAATCAAAGCTTTTCGAAACTTTAAATCAATTGAACCAATTGATTCACAAAATGATTCACTGTTTTGAAGCGCTCGAAACGCCACACGTTGGTGACCCCTGCTGGTCAGAACAGTGTAAATGCAGCGAAAACTCAGCTCAAACATGCAATAACAACAAAAAACACCTTTTTAGGCTACAAAACAATTGCAAATGTTTTATTGAAGGTGTAATCTATTCAGTAATCATCATACCAATACATATGAAGTGTCTTTAAAATATGTTATTTTTTTGACTTGTAGGGCTTGTTTTATGGAGAGTTTGGTTAATCAAACCAAGATACCTTTATATGCAACTCTTCCTTTTTATTATACAAATGTGCCATTAAATGTATACAATTTTATGAAAATAATTTGAGACCATACAGAGTTCACAGAGATCAATCGCCCTCTAGCGGCAAACCATTGAAATTTCAAAACAGTATGATGTAAGAAGCCTAGATCACTGGAATCACAGTTTTTGATACATGTTCACTGATTCAACACAGGTTTCGAAGCTTCACAAAGCATGCTTTGAAAGCATAAACTCCTAGCTGAAAACAGAGATCAAAAAGTTCACAATAAACCAAAATGGAATCTGACTCCTTAATTTCCCAATCCTCAATATTGACAATATATTTACAAAACTACTTACAAAGTTAAGTGAACAATAATTAATGACATAATTTTCATTTTGGGGTGAACTAACCCTTTAACTCAAACAAACTCTGCACTCCAATCCAATTCTCTCTGCTCAAAAAACAGGATGTCTCTACAGGAAATGATGATGTGCTTTTTAAAGTAGTGTGCACCAATCAGGACATAGCATCAATCAGCCTGCAGGAGCCAATCAGATGACGTTCCTGGACAGACACAGACACTCCCAAAACAACAGAGATATAACAAAACACATAAGCTTAGGGTTGTAACACTCTGATATAGTGAGAATATGGATCTCACACTCAAGGAGGAAAAAACACCTCAGTTTTACAATTGATGCAATTTTGTGCAGATGCTGATATTTATATGGCCAAAAAGTAAAATGAGATTCTGATGCTTGTAATGTAAATCAATGAGATATTTATAACAGTATAGCAGATACTTACATAAAATGATATAAATATCAGTCGTCACTCTATATCTGCCAATAATGTGTCTAAATAAGATGATATGTAAATGCTTATAGTTTTAAGATCAAAGCTCTGTAGTTTTAAAACATATAATGCAATGCAATACACTGATGATTGAAATTAACAAATAAACGCTCCTCAAATGCCTAATGATCATATTTGATACTCAGATTTGAACATGATTTTTTTCTTTAAAATGATGTATGGATAATCAAGTAAACCTAAACTGCTTCAGTCCAGTAAGTGTTCATCTTGAAATATTACTGACAATATCAAAGTTATTCATACGGAAGAGGATTAGGGCCAAGCAATAATAAAAATATAAAACCATCTCGAGATTAAAGTTGTTAAATTTCGAGAAAAAAGTCTAAATAAAATGTTGAGAATAAAGTCATTAAGATTATGAGAACAAATTCGTAATTTAAATTTTTTTTATCATAATTTAATGACTTTATTGTCAACATTTTATCTCGACTTTTTTCTCGAAATGTAACAACATTTTTCTCATAATTTAACAAATTTGTTCTCGTAATTTAATGACTTTTTTCTCGTAATTTAATGAGTTTATTCTCAACATTTTATCTCGACCTTTTTCTCGAAATTTAACAAGTTTTTTCTCGAAATTTAACAACTTTAATCTCGAGATGGTTTTATTTTTTTATTATTGCTTGGCCCTAATCCTCTTCCATATATTCATATGTTTGATTTATAAAAACAAAATATAAAAAGTCTATCAGTCAGACGACAGAAGGCATGATGTAGCGGATTTTGTTTGTGCAACAGGTTTTTCAGCAAAGTTTTGATCATGTTGATCATTTAAGCCTTAGAAATGTGCATATCAAATATGATATTATGATCAATTTAAGAGAATTTCCCTCTATGAATTTTTATATTGCATGAAAAAACAGTCATATAACTGATACCACTCATGATAAAAATCCCAAAGAGAAAAAGCAAAGGAAAAATAAATGCTGACATGTCGATGCATGTTTTTGCATGTAGAAATGTTTGTATGAATATAATGCATTTAAACAATTATGATTTATGTTTGCTTTTCTTCATTTAATCATTGAAAATCTGGCTTTCATCAGGGAATTTAAATAAATGTCAGACCTGGAAATGAATAAAATCATTGTATTATCTATATAGTCAATTATGCTTTGCTCTAAATTGTTTAACTGGCTAGAAAAAGCTCTATAAATATTGCTATTAAATGATTTTTTTATGATTTAAATTATCATATGGTAATCACAAAAACCTAGATAAGTCATGATAATTTGTTTGATTCATCCTCACTCACTCACAAACAACAAAAGTCAGACATCAGTGTGTCTGTTTGTCTCTCAGGGCCCGTCATTATGCTGGAGGATTCAACGAGTGGCTTAAGCAGGAGGATCTGTGAGCAGAAAGAGTCGAGCATCAAACAGAGGAATGAAGCTTATTTCCGCTCTGTGAAGGACCTAGAAGAATATGACTGAATTTATATGGCATTTGACTGTTAAAATGACAGCACAGACCAAAAATGTAGTATTTATAAAATCCCACAGATGTGTCTATATATTTTGCAAAGATTCAATAAATATTGCATCATTTATGATAAAGTTTGTTTGTTTTTATGCCATATGATTGTCACCATCGACCCAGCCACATATAAGATGTTTTATCGCACATGAATGTTTTCCCAACTAACTGAAACTGACAATCAGACTCTGAATTCATGCATCATTGTTTAAATTATTAAAGTATTTAAAATAAATGTGCAAGACAATATGTTTTAAATGTTGTGAGAATTAGTGACAAGCTGGAGTTTTCATATCAGCTATCCACATACCCGATCATCAACAAAACACCTTAAATATTTCAGCACTTTTTCAAGAAAACCCAAAGCTTTTGAGACAATAAATGTCCCACATGATCTGATCATCACCATCTTAAGAGTGCCAATAGGTTTGACTTGGAAAATGGATTTCAAACTGACAATTCGGAATAGTGAGAAATAATTGTGTTTTGTTATTTCAGCAATATTTTTTAGTAAAGTGAAGTAAATATGGTGTTGTTCACATCTTCACATAAACACACTGACACAGGCACTGAGGGTTTGAAGATTGAGTTTAATATTGAGGAATGAAACAGTTTTCTGAGTAGATGTTTATTAGTTTATTAGTTTAGATAGCAGAAAACATAAAAAGAACTGACTTCAAGTAAAAAGTAAAATGGAGTTCTCTTAAAAAATGACAACAATGACATTTCACAGCACCAAAATAGATAATTTTCTGTTTCTTACCTTTCTTACATTGGTGCAGTCATTGTGCTGGTGATCAAATAATCAGGCAGTGATTCCCAGATATATTCTGATTCAAAATCCACAAAGTTAAATTAACTCTGCTTAGAGTACATATGGCCCCTCTCTAAATAGTGTTAAAGTGACACTGAAGCAGAGTAAAAGTTAATGATATAATTAAGCGATTAATTAAGTGATGATTGAGCATTAGTGATGAACACCTGCTGTTAACAAGCAGAATCACTGAAGAAAAGAGAAACACAAGAACTACAACTGACATTAACTCTGCTTCAGTGTTACTTTTAGTTCTTGTGTTTCTCTTTTCTTGTGATCTTGACAGAGGAAGTGACATTGCTCCCTATGGAGCCATCAGATTTCAACTAAAATATCTTAATTTGTGTTCCAAAGATTAATGAAGGTCTTACGGGTGTGAAACGGCATGAGGGTGAGTAATAAATGACAGAATTTTCATTTTTGGGTGAACTAACCCTTTAACACTATAGCTGATTAAACTCTGGGGATTTTGCTGTGTTCTGCAGTGCCAAATTTTAGTGTAAACAATACAATGCATGGTAGATTGGAGGCATTGTAATATAAATATTACACTTACATTATAAGGATTTTTAATTTAAGTCTAACTTATGAATTAAACATTAAAATCTCTCCTATTACATCATGCTTGATCCTTTAATGCTTCCTGACGTTTCTAAACTCTTATCAATATTACTGAACTCTGTTTAGGGTGTGTCAGGCATTTCTAATTGACCACCCATTTAAACTGTGTCCAAAATCCTAGAAATCAAAGAAAAAAATATAAAAGGTTATTAAGTTATATACAGTAGCTGATGAGTTTTAGCATGACTGGAGCTCCACAACTATCAGTTTTGTAATGAATGTAGTAACAAACATAGGTTCGGGAGGAGCCTAAACATTCATCATTACGAGTGTAACAAGTGCAGCAGTCACTGCATCATCCCAGCGACAATTCTTCCAGCATTTCATCCCACTCTGTCCTTTGTACCATGTCCCAACCCGACGAGCTCTGGCAGCGCTTTACCTACAACGAAGAGTGTTCCGCAGAATCACTTATCAGCATGATTGTGTCAATGACATTACTAAATGGGCCCAGGATACTTCCAGAAACCACTGTGTGTAAACACAATCCGCCGTGCCATCTGCAGATGCCAACTAAAGCTCTATCATGCAAAAAGGCAGCCACATGTGAACATGGTCCATTGTGTCCTGTCGGCCAAGGCTCATTGTTTCAAACTGGAAAAGTGTTCAATGGTCAGATGAGTCCAAATTTGACATTCTTGTTGGAAATCACAGATGCCATGTCCTCAGGGCTAAAGAGGAGGGAGACCTTCCAGCGTGTTGTCAGCATTCAGTTCAAAAGCCAGCATCTCTGATGGTTTGGGGGTGCATAAGTGCATACGGAATGGGCAGCTTGCATGTTTTGGAAGGCACTATGAATGCTGAAAGGTATACAAAGGTTTTAGAGCAACATATGCTCCCCTCCAGAAGGCCTTGTGTATTTCAGCAGGACAATGCAAAACCACATATTGCAGCTATTACAACAGCATGGCTTTGTCGTAGAAGAGTCCGGGTGCTGAATGTCATGCGATTTTGGGAGCATAAATAGTGGATCAGAATCAATCTGTGAGACAGACTGATACAGTTTATTTCATCCAGGATTTGATCACCAGCACAATGACTGGAGTGTGTGGTGTTGGAAGATGGACCGCAGAGAAGCCTGTCACTCCAGAGATGGAGGACATCTGCCTTAAGGTAGGAGACAGAAAATCACTCATGTAAAAGAAGTTTTGTTAAAACAGTAAAATATTCTTGGTGCTGTAAAATGTTTTGGGGAAATTATTTGTTGTAATTTTTAAAAGAACTTTTTTACTTTTCACTTAATGTCACAATATTTTTTACTTTAGTTTTCTGATATCTGAATGATAGACGTGACTCTCTAGAGACTAATACATTCAATCTTATTAAAATAATAACAATATAGATGAACATAAAATGTGCATTTTGTTTATTCAGATGAAGTCAGACATAGAGGAGAAGGCTGGAGCTAATTTTGAGACTTACATTCCTTTAAGCTTTAGCAGTCTGATTGGGTCCACAGCAAATCTGGTGAAGGTAATTGAGTGTTTTGTTTTGTTTTTTATTTTTATGTATCTTTGACCTTTTTCCATCCTCTCTGAAAAGTGAAATGCATCAAGTCACTGTACAAAGTTTCTCTGCATTTGTAGCCTAAAAGAGAAAACTTTTCTTAACTCTGTAGAGCTGCTGGACACACAAATCTAGTCAGCAACGGTCACTGTAGCAGAACTCACAGAAATTTGCTTGCTGTCATGAAAAACTGAATGGGTTTAGTTTGTTATCAAATGTGAACAGAGTATTATATATGAAGAGATCACTTCTGTGTGGATTTCTCTCTCTCTCTCTCTCTCTCTCAGGTTTACGTTGGTGTGGATCAGTGCGTTCATGCGATAATAACTCATGCTCTCCCCTTAGGTAGAGGGGAATTGATTGTAACTGTAGTCCAGCACCCTAAAACCGCCAGTGACCCTCTCATCTCATTTGATAATTAACCACATAAAGAAAACAGTCTGTCTTCTCTAATAACAGACACACACAATGATCTGCCATACTGTATAGAGGAACTATTGAAAATAGTCATTCCTCAATATTAAACTCAATCTTCAAACCCTCAGTGCCTGTGTCAGTGTGTTTATGTGAACAACACCAAATTCACTTTACTTTACTAAAATAGTTTTATGCTCAAATAATATTTATGCTCAAAGACATAAAAAAAATCCTCATTCCAAATGTTTAAAAACAATAATAATGTAAAATAACATTCATTTTTCTAATTTCAAGATTTAATTGACTGTCTGTATGTCTTTTATAAAGGCACAAAATATGTGAATAAAGACTAGTGGAGACTAGTGATTCCCAAACAAGTGTGGAAAGAACTAGTTAATTTGAAACCTTTTTGCACTATTTTCAAACTTCTGGGTTTAAATTCGTCTTTGTGTGAACGTCACAGAATGTGACATTTTCTCGTACTATAGTACGGTGATGACTCATCATTTTACAATTGATGCAATTTTGTGCAGATGCTGATATTTATATGGCCAAAAAGTAAAATGAGATTCTGATGCTTGTAATGTAAATCAATGAGATCTTTATAACAGTATAGCATAAAATGATATAATTATCAGTTGTCACTCTATATCTGCCAATAATGTGTCTAAGTAAGATATGTAGTTTTATGATCCAAGTTCTGTAGTTTTAAAACATATAATGCAATACAATGATGATTGAAATTAACAAATAAACGCTCCTCAGATGCCTAATGATCATATTTGATACTCAAATTTGAACATGAATTTTTCTTAAAAAAATGATGTATGGATAATCAAGTAAACCTAAACTGCTTCAGTCCAGTAGCCTAAGTGTTCATCTTGAAATATTACTAACAATATCAAAGTTATTCATATGTTTGATTTATAAAAATAAAATATAAAAAGTCTATCAGTCAGACGACAGAAGGCATGATGTAGTAGATTTTGTGCAACAGGTTTTTCAGCAAAGTTTTGATCATGTTGATCATTTAAGCCTTAGAAATGTACATATCAAATATGATATTATGATTAATTTAAGAGAATTTCCCTCAATGAATTTTTAAATTGCATGAAAAAACAGTCACTGATACCACTCATGATAAAAATCCCAAAGAGAAAAAGCAAAGGAAAAATAAATGCTGACATGTGGATGCATTATATGACTGTTTTTGCATGTAGAAATGGTTGTATGATGTAATGTGGTTCGTAAATATGGGAAGAAGGAGGCGGGAACCGGCGAACATTCAACGTAACTTTAATCTCAAAATAAACAAACAAAACGAAAGTAATGCCGGCAGACCCTCGCGGACGTCTGCCGGCCACACAAACATAATAAAACATAAAATAAAGTCCAGGCCTGGTCCTCTCTCGTCCTTCACTGATGTCGCTCCTCCTTTTATGCCTCCGGAGCTCCTCCGTGAGAGACTCGAGGCCGGCGCGCCTCGCAGGTGATGCTCATTATCACTCGTGTCACCGGCCTCGCGCCGTTCCCTCACGGCTCTCGCCCGCCCTGCTCGTCACATATGAATATAATGCATTTGAACAATTATGATTTATGTTTGCTTTTCTTCATTTAATCATTGAAAATCTGGCTTTTATCAGGGAATTTAAATGTCAGGCCTGGAAATGAATAAAATCATTGTAATATATAGTCAATTATGCTTTGCTCTAAATTTTTTAACTGGCTAGAAAAAGCTCTATAAATATTGCTATTAAATGATTTTTTATGATTTAAATTATCATATGGTAATCACAAAAGCCTAGACAAGTCATAATAATTTGTTTGATTCATCCTCACTCACTCACAAACAACAAAAGTCAGACATCAGTGTGTCTGTTTGTCTCTCAGGGCCCGTCATTATGCTGGAGGATTCAACGAGTGGCTTAAGCAGGAGGATCTGTGAGCAGAAAGAGTCGAGCATCAAACAGAGGAATGAAGCTTATTTCCACTCTGTGAAGGACCTAGAAGAATATGACTGAATTTATATGGCATTTGACTGTTAAAATGACAACACAGACCAAAAATGTAGTATTTATAAAATCCCACAGATGTGTCTTTATATTTTGCAAAGATTCAACAAATATTGCATCATTTATGATAAAGTTTGTTTGTTTTTGTGCCATATGATTGTCACCATCGACCCAGCCACACATAAGATGTTTTATCGCACATGAATGTTTTCCCAACTAACTGAAACTGACAATCAGACTCTGAATTCATGCATCATTATTTAAATTATAGTATTTAAAATAAATGTGCAAGACAATATGTTTTAAATGTTGTGAGAATTAGTGACAAGCTGGAGTTTTCATATCAGCTATCCACACACCCGATCATCAACAAAACACCTTAAATATTTCAGCACTTTTTCAAGAAAACCCAAAGCTTTTGAGACAATAAATGTCCCACATGATCTGATCATCACCTTCTTAAGAGTGCCAATAGGTTTGACTTGGAAAATGGATTTCAAACTGACAATTCGGAATAGTGAGGAATAATTGTGTTTAGTTATTTCACCAATATTTTTTAGTAAAGTGAAGTAAATATGGTGTTGTTCACATCTTCACATAAAAACACTGACACAGGCACTGAGGGTTTGAAGATTGAGTTTAATATTGAGGAATGAAACAGTTTTCTGAGTGGATGTTTATTAGTTTATTAGTTTAGATAGCAGAAAACATTAAAAGAACTGACTTCAAGTAAAAAGTAAAATGGAGTTCTCTTAAAAAATGACAACAATGACACATTTCACAGCACCAAAATAGATCATTTTCTGTTTCTTACCTTTCTTACATTGGTGCAGTCATTGTGCTGGTGATCAAATAATCAGGCAGTGACTCCCAGATATATTCTGATTCAAAATCCCCAGAGTTTAATCAGCTCTGCTTAGAGTACATATGGCCCCTCTCTAAATAGTGTTAAAGTGACACTGAAGCAGAGTAAAAGTTAATGATATAATTAAGCGATTAATTAAGTGATGATTGAGCATTACTGATGAACACCTGCTGTTAACAAGCAGAATCACTGAAGAAAAGAGAAACAGAAGAACTACAACTGACATTAACTCTGTTTAACTTGTTTCTCTTTTCTTCAGTGATTCTGCTTGTTAACAGCAGGTGTTCATCAGTAATGCTCAATCATCACTTAATTAATCGCTTAATTATCTCAATGTTTACTCTGCTTCAGTGTCACTTTAAAGGGTTAGTTCACCCAAAAATGAAAATTCTGTCATTTATTTCTCACCCTCATGTCGTTTCACACCCGTAAGACCTTCGTTAATCTTCGGAACACAAATTAAGATATTTTAGTTGAAATCCGATGGCTCCGTGAGGCCTCCATAGGGAGCAATGTCACTTCCTCTGTCAAGATCCATAAAGGTACTAAAAACATATTTAAATCAGTTCATGTGAGTACAGTGGCTCAATATTAATATTATAAAGCGATGAGAATACTTTTGGTGCGGCAAAAAAACAAAATAACGCCTTATTTAGTGATGACCGATTTCAAAACACTGCTTCAGGAAGCATCGGAGCATTGTGAATCTGTGTGTCGAATCTGCAGTTCGGAGCGCCAAAGTCACGTGATTTCAGCAGTTTGGCGGTTTGACCCGCGATCCGATTCATGATTCGATACACTGATTCATTTATGCTCCGAATCTTCTAGATGGAAAAAGGCTGGTGAGAGCAAATTTCGCAATCTTTTTTTAGGCATATTCACTTTGTTGATAAATAAATGCAAAAATTGGATGAAAACGTTAAACTTCATTGTTTTGGAAATAATCCATTTTAGTTGCAATTTTAGGATTGTGCACTAATATTTTCAGCTCTATTTGTTTGCACATTGTCTTAAGGACGCACCCACAATAGGGGAAATATCATGAATGTTCATGTAGCTACATCCACTGGAAGAGTTTTTTACTGGAACTGAATATTACACAAGACCCCCAAAATGAAACTCCACCTATTCATTCAGCCCTTTGATGTAATGGAATTCCAATGACGACTCATGTCATGCATTTTGGGAGCATAAATAGTGGATCAGAATCAATCTCTGAGACAGACTGCCTGATAATACAGTTTATTTCATCCAGGATTTGATCACCAGCACAATGACTGGAGTGTGTGGTGTTGGAAGATGGACCACAGAGGAGGCTATTATTCCAGAGGAGGAGAAGATCTGCCATGAGGTAGGAGACTGAAAATCACTCATATAAAAGAAGTTTTTGTTAAAACAGTAAAATAATCTTGGTGCTGTAAAATGTGTTGGGGAAATTATTTGTTGTCATTTTTAAAAGAACTCTTTTACTTTTCACTTAATGTCACAATACTTTTTACATAAGTTTTCTGATATCTGAATGATTGACGTGACTCTCTAGAGACTAATACATTCACTCTTATTAAAATAATAATAATGTAGATGAATATAAAATGTGGATTTGTTTATTCAGGTGAAGTCAGGCATAGAGGAGAAGGCTGGAGCCACTTTTGAGACTTACATTCCTTTAAGCTTTAGGACTCAGATTGTGTCTGGAACAAACCATCTGGTCAAGGTAACTGAGTGTTTTGTTTTGTTTTTATTTTTATGGATCTTTGATCTTTTTCCGTCCTCTCCGAAAAGTGAAATGCATCAAGTCACTGTACAAAGTTTCTCTGCATTTGTAGCCTAAAAGAGAAAACTTTTCTTAACTCTGTAGAGCTGCTGGACACACAAATCTAGTCAGCAACGGTCACTGTAGCAGAACTCACAGAAATTTGCTTGCTGTCATGAAAAACTGAATGTGTTTAGTTTGTTATCAAATGTGAACAGGGTTTTATATGGAAGAGATCACTTATAAATCTGTGTGGATTTCTCTCTCTCTCTCTCTATCTCTCTCTCTCTCTCAGGTGTATGTTGGTGTGGGTGTGTGCGTTCATGCGATGATAACTCAAGTTTTCCCCGTTAATGAAGGGAAATTGACTGTGACTGGAGTCCAGCACCCTAAAGCCGCCTGTGAACCTCTGATCCCATTTGGTCACTAACCACATACAGAAAACAGTCTGTCTTCTCTAATAACAGACACACACAATGATCTGCCATACTGTACAGAGGAACTATTGAAAACTGTTTCATTCCTCAATATTAAACTCAATCTTCAAACCCTCAGAGCCTGTGTCAGTGTGTTTATGTGAACAACACCAAATTCACTTCACTTTACTAAAACAGTTTTATGCTGAAGTAATAAACATAAAGGCATAAAAAAATCCTCATTCCAAATGTTTAAAAACAAAAAAGTAAAATAATGTAAAATGACATTCATTTTTCTAATTTTAAGATTTAATTGACTGTCTGCATGTCTTTTATAAAGGGAAAACATATGTGAATGAAGACTAGTGGAGACTAGTGATTCCCAAACAGGTGTGGAAAGATTTTGATGCTGCTTTCTTAAAACTTAAAAAAAAAAAGAAAAGTGTATTTACTTGTGTGACTTTAATGATAATTCTACATGATATATAAAATGAGAACACAGGAAAATGAGGTTTGGTGTTGATAAAGGAAACTTGTGCCTTACTGATGGGGCTGTGGAGGCTGGGCATTTGGAGGCATTTGTGTTATGAAAGTAGATTATAATTTTGAGGAGCATTCATGTTCACTTCTCTCAGCACAGTGCAGTTTTACTTCAGCGATTCACTAAGATGTGATGTGCATATCAATACTTATAACTTAAAGGGATATCATTATTTGCTGAAAATATTTTACACATGGGGAAATCCAATTGTTTAGTCAATAATTCAAGAAGGTCCATATTTTAAAGCTCTTTCTAACTTGTACTCAGCCTTAAAAGTAACATATTTCTTGTAATTGTTTAACTATAGCATTTGTCACAATAAGGATGAAGTAAGACCATTGATGGCTCATTTTTTCTTTCTTTCTTTTTTTATCTGTAGCATTTGTTGTGAAAAATAGCAACATAGCTACAACATGTCACAATTGTAATATTAATCTTTAGTGAAAATCTATCCCCAGATTATCTATTATAAATTGTACAACTAGTCTAAATTTACCACAATAAATACAATATTAAATGTGGTCATTATGAGTTAAAAAGCTTGCAGGATGATGTTTTCAATTTAAGTGGCTTTAGATCATGTTAGACTTTCTCCGTAGCGTTTTACTACATTCTCAATAGAATTCAAATGGGTCGCACATTTTATCATCAGCGCCGCACAAAATGGCTCATGCAAATCTTAAAGGATTAGTTCACTTTCAAATTAAAATTTCCTGATAATTTACTCACCCCCATGTCATCCAAGATGTCCATGTCTTTCTTTCTTCAGTCAAAAAGAAATGAAGGTTTTTGATGAAAACATTCCAGGATTTTTCTCCATATAGTGGACTTCAATGGCCTCCAAACGGTTGAAGGTCAAAATTACAGTTTCAGTGCTGCTTCAAAGTTTGAACTAAATTGTCATATACAATATGCTAGTGCAACTATATAACAATTAGTTCAAACGTTGACCTGTGGAGGGCAGTAATACACTTAGCAGTGTCTACACTGCCGGAATTCTAATAAGAAGAAGAAGAAGCAGAAGAAGAGAGCTATAGTTCAAGATGTAATTTATGGTTAAAACGTATATAATTTTTTAACATTTTTAGAAAATGAGCGATAGTTTCTCTAGATAAGACCCCTATTCCTCGTCTGGGATTGTGTAAAACGCTTTGAATCTGCAATGAAACTGTAATTTTGACCTTCAACTGTTTGGAGGCCAATTGAAGTCCACTATATGGAGAAAAATCCTGGAATGTTTTCATCAAAAACCTTAATTTCTTTTCGACTGAAGAAATAAAGTTTTAATTTGAAAGTGAACTAATCCTTTAACACTGTTGGAGCGCGCTGGTGAACACGCTTACAGTGATTTGCGCACCCTTATGCAAATGAAATAATTGGGCTTCAGTCAAAGACAGTCATACTGCGCAGACAAGTGATCCATTCAGTTCATACAGCTTATAAAAGATCAGAATGCGTGATGTACAATTAATTAATGCTTCAATGTTTCGGTGTGGGGCGGGCACTCGGAGCACCGGTGTCCTCACAAACCTGGCTGCGTCAGAAAACTGGAAAATACTGCCTTCTGAGGACACATTTCAAGGTAGTAAGGCATCAAGGCACGTCCGAATCCAATGTTAGCTTCACTTCCTGTCTCATGAGATACCTTCCTCAGATCGATTTTTGAAGGAAGCATAGATGTATCCTTATCTGCCTTTGATATCCACAATCCTGTGCTTTCCATTCTGTGACAGTTGAGCTAGAAAAATAAAGATGGTGTCCAAAAGTTGTGTTTGCTGCTCAGTTTGTGTGTAAATGTACGATTTTGACCAACATATTTCAATTTTGATATCATTTCTATCGAGAAATTACTACTGTAATAATTAAATATTTGTTTAGTTCTCACCAAAGCTCGCGCTATTTTGCTGTAGATCATTAAACTGTATGTTCATTTGTGCACTCAATACTTGGTCGGCAGCACATATTACAGCATCAGTGAAGTGTGGCATGGAAGTGATCAGCCTGTGGCACTTCTGAGGCACTATTGAGCCTTCAGATCATCTGTATATTGTTGGATCAACTGTTTCTCATCTTTCTCTTGAAAATATCCCATAGATTCAGGTCAGGCATGTTGGCTGGCCAATAAAGCACAGTAATATCATGGTCAGCAAACCACTTGGAAGTGGTTTTTGCACTGTGGGGAGGTGCTAAAGTCCTGCTGGAAAAGGAAATCAGCATCTCCATGAAGCTTGTCAGCAGATGGAAGCATAAAGTGCTCCAAAATCTCCTGGAAGATGGCTGCATTGACTTTGCACTTGATAAAACACAATGGACCAACACCAGCAGACGTCATGGCCCCCAAATCATTACTAACTTCAGAAACTTCACACTAGACTTCAAGCAGCTTGGATTCTGTGCCTCTCCAGTCTTCCTTCAGACTCTGGGACCATGATTTGACCAACATGAAATGCAAAATTTACTTTTATCTGAAAAGAGGACTTTCGACCACTGTTCACTGTCCAGTTCTTTGTCTCCTTAGCCCAGGTAAGATGCTTCTGACGTTGTTTCTGTTTCAGAAGTGGCTTGGTAGTCCTTTTCCTGAAGATGTCCGAGTGTGGTGACTCTTGATGCGCTGACTCCGGCTTCATTCTACTCATTGTGAAGCTCTCCCAAGTGTTTTAATCGGCTTTACTTGACAGTATTCTCAAGCTTGCGGTCATCCCTGTTGCTTGTGCACCTTTGCCTACCCAATTTCTTCCTTCTAGTCAACTTTGCATTTAATATGCTTTGATACATCACTCTGTAAACAGCCACCCCATTCACTAATGACCTTCTGTCACTTACTATCTTTGTGGAGGGTGTCAATTATTGTCTCCTGGACCATTGCCAAGTCAGCAGTCTTCCCCATTAGCAGGGATGTGCACAGACATTTTGGGAGGCAGGGGCTCAAATGGAAAAAAGGGCACTTCTCATAATTATTTATTTAAAAAAATAAACCCTTAAATATATTAAGACAACTCTGAATTCCCTTCCAATAATCCAATTGTTTTATACTCCACAGATTTCTACAAAATAATTAGTTCACATATAGAGACCATGGTCTTTAGTATTCACTAGGTTTATCACAAGAGAAGTCAACAACAACTATTTTCAAGCTATATATTTAGAATAAATTACTGCACCTAGGAGAGGGACATAGTTTCACTAATAATTGTTTAAATCAATAAATCATTTTAATTTTTTTTTTTGGTGTTATTGGAATACTTCTTTCATGAAGTGGACAATTTTAAGATTGTGGTCCATTTTTGCTGCCATGTCTTTTACTCTAATGGAAAGAAAACTCAACCCTAACCCTACACATTTAGATGGTATTTGTTTTAAGCCTACTACCCTCCATCTGTTTGCATCTGTAGATTTATTCTAAATTAACCAAAACAAGCTAATCTGCATATTTAAACACATCAATAATTTGTTTTCCTGAACTGTTAAAGGTGCCCTAGAATTAAAATTAAAAATTGAATTTATCTTGGCATAGTTGAATAATAAGAGTTCAGTACATGGAAATGACATAAAGTGAGTCTCAAACTCCATTGTTTCCTCCTTCTTATATAAATCTCATTTGTTTAAAAGACCTCCGAAGGCGAATCTCAACATAACAGGCGAATCTCAACATAACACCAACTGTTACGTAACAGTCGGGGTGTACGCCCCCAATATTTGCATATGCCAGCCCATGTTCCCAACATTATGAAAGGCATTAGACAAGGGCAGGCATTAACGTCTGGAGCAGCACAGCCGAATCATCAGACTAGGTAAGCAAGCAAGAACAATAGCGAAAAATGGCAGATGGAGCAATAATAACTGACATGATCCATGATTACATGATATTTTTAGTGATATTTGTAAATTGTCTTTCTAAATGTTTCGTTAGCATGTTGCTAATGTACTGTTAAATGTGGTTAAAGTTACCATTGTTTCTTACTGTATTCACAGAGACAAGAGCCGTCGCTATTTTCTTTTTTAAACACTTGCAGTCTGTATAATTCATAAACACTCACTGCAGTCTGTATAATTCAGTCTGTATAATTCATAAACTTCATTCTTTATAAATCTCTCCAACAATGTAGCATTAGCCGTTAGACACGGATCACAGCCTCAAATTCATTCAGAATCAAATGTAAACATCCAAATAAATACAATACTCACATAATCCGACACATACATGCAGCATGCATGACGATCACTTTGTAAAGATCCATTTGAGGGTTATATTAGCTGTGTAAACTTTGTTTATGCACTGTTTAAGGCAAGCGCGAGCTCCGTGGGCGGAGAGCACGAGAATTAAAGGGGCCGCGCAGCATAAATCGGCTCATATTTAATGATGCCCCAAAATAGGCAGTTAAAAAAATGAATTAAAAAAAATCTATGGGGTATTTTGAGCTGAAACTTCACAGACACATTCAGGGGACACCTTAGACTTATGTTACATCTTGTTAAAAAAACGTTCAATGGCACCTTTAATGCTTAATGCATTATATATTATAACAAATGCCTGCAGAGGGCGTTTGATTTTTTTGAAAAAGCGTGCTGATTTTTGTTGTTAGACAGCACAGCACAATCAAATCCACGATCAAAGCCAACCATGATTAAAAATATATTATTAGTTAAATAATAATATTCGGCCACTTCTTTGTGATGAAATGCTACAGCCACTGTAATTTCTTCAACAAGAATATGTGGACATCAAACATGCAAAGACAGAGCGAGGGTTTAAACTTTTATTGATGTATTATCATGTGTAAGCATAGATTTAAGAATAGCATTATGTAGCTAATGCTGTATTATGATTTTTAAATAGATTTAATAAACCATGCATCCTTAGAAAACTGTCTAATAATGTGGTTCATGGATGTGCGTCCATGGAATGCTCCTCTTCTGGTATTGACAGCCCTACAGATCTCTTCACCATGGTTCAAAACGCAATGCATAGCACAGTAAAATAATTGAAATTATAATATAACATAAATTAGTATCAAATCAGGCAGATGTGTTGATGGTGGTCAAACTATTAATGCAGCATTATATGTATAAATAACCCTTAAATAGCCAAAACTTTCAGGTTTGTGAACATAGGCTAGCCTACCTGAAAGAAATCAACGGGATGCATCCATCATGAATGGCGCGTTGCGGAGTGAGGGCATCTGAACTCGAATTCAGTAAATATATTTGTTTGACAGGGAAGCTGTGCGCAAACAGGTTTTAAATGTCAAAATGGCATTAAACGTGCTTGATATGCATTTTGTTGTAGAAATTGATATTTTAAATCAGTAATGAGGTAAGAAGTGTTAAGGCAAGAAAGTAAAAATGAGCAGTTTTATTCAATGTGTTGACGTATTTAAATTGAAACAGGAAGACAGGGTGGAACATACTGAACAGCTTTGGACCTTTTTATGAAAATAGGCAATAGTGTTTTACACCACAGTTCATTTAGAGCTGTTGAATTTGTTAAAACTTTAATTTCCTTCTAATCTCTATTATTTATTCTGGTAATGCCATTTATATCATTTTAAAATACTGCATTCTGTGCTGAGTTTAAATGGGTCTGTTAGCTACAGTTTGTGTTCTGAGCGAGTCATGGTCGTTGGATATGATCAATGTGCTGTTGTTAATCTGGTCCAGAGTACTGCTCTTTATTGTGCTGTGGCAGTTTACATGACACTTATGCAGAAACGGTCTTGATTGGTGTAAATGGAAAGGATAAAATGTCTGAATCATTTTTTTTTTATTTTTCAATAGTGCACTTTGTGCGATTCACCATGTTGAAAGTAGTGAATGTGTGAACAAATGACTGATTGTAGCCTTAGGTACACAGTATGTTCATAGTGTTGGAGGGGCAGGACTTCAGATTGTAGACAGCATTTGATTGAACATGTGAAAATAAGTGTCTGAAAATGAAGGTAAATTATTTGTAATTTATTATGATTTTGTTGTTGTAAATTTTTGCTATGTCATAACTTATGACAGATTTATGGTAGACTTTAGTAAAAAAAAAAAAAAAAAAATACAGGGATTTATTGAAAGGTGTTGACCTCTTATTTTTTTAAATATATGAAATTAAAAAATTAGTTTTTTAAAATATTTGTTTTTTTCAACAAAATTAAATATATTTATACAATATATACAAAGCATTTTACTGTTAATTTGTAAATTATCAATACCTTTTTGAAGCAGCATAGTATATACTTTTGTTAATGTATTACATTTTAATTTTTTTTTTTTCTGTAACAGTTAATTCAATCGTATTGCTGATAGGTTGCATGCAGGAAATTCACGTGGAGGGTGTTTTTTCTCCACGTGTGTTTTGCGTGTTATCAGACTCACGTGTTTGCAAACAACCTATCAGCAGTAGGATTCAATTAACCATTAGAGGAGAAGGAGATAAGGAGAATGCAAGCGAAAGCGAAATTAGAAATCAAGGATGATAATACAATTTTTGGGTAAATTCATCATTTCAGTGAGTGCAAGGTGTCTTTGGTGAAAAGACTTAAACTTTTTAACGCAGTGCTACAGACCAATCGGGACGATTTCAAAAATATGGCAGTTTTCACGCCCGAGATGCATACAGCATTCATGCAGGCTGAGAAGAATCGAAGCCCCGTTAAAGTCAAAAACTTCACTAAACAGATTAGTAAGTAGAGTTGACATTACGCTGTTTTTAGTGTGTTTATATTTAAATAAACAGTAGTGAACGTGATGTGGAAGTAAAGCTTTCATTAAAATTGTTTTTAGGACAACTTAACGTTAGTTCTACTAATATTGAACTTTTTGGAAATATTAGGAATGTTTATGTATAGTAATTAAAGCATTTGTTTGTAGGTGCACAAGGTGAAGGTTTTTAAGTGTGTTGTATGGCGGGCCAGAAGGTCCAAAAATATGGCTACCGACTTGTCGTGGGAATTCACTATACAATTGCCAGCAGCCACTGAGTTTACCACTGATAGGCCGGCGGTGCATTTGTATACACACTCTCCTCACGTTTCTTTTCAAATACTGTGATGGTGCAATAACTAACTACATCTAGTAAAGTTGATCATTTTTGTTAATTTTTTTTTTTTCAAATGCTCATAAAAATGAAATAAAATGTTTTTGTTGTTGTTTTTTTCTTAAGCATTTCAGAATGAGCTTTTTTTCATAGTACATAATACACATTACACAGTTCTATACTGGGTTGCATGAAATCAAGCAAATTCAGATCCATCAAACCCAAAAACAAAACACAAAAGTGATTTATGTAATTTTAATAAAATTAAGTTTTCCCCTTAAGTAGCAAAGCCATTATATTAGCTGTGCTTTGCTTTTACGAAATCATACCAAAGAAAATAAATTGACCAAAAAATATTGCAAAGCAGGTACATGACAAATTAGATAAAAAAAAATCTCCATAAATATGCAATTAATTCCCAGACTATTTTTGTCCAAACACTCATTAAGAAAACTGTCCATTATCATCCTTAATTTGGAAACAAAACACTAAGTGCGTTTTGGCCAGTTGTCTGTCATCATCTGTCCAAGTTGAAGAAGGGCTTTTTCCTGGTCTTTCTACTCCGCCCACTTCCGATCTCAGACTGATGTCCTGGTGCCTTTTTGAGGTATGTTCTTCTGCTGTGGGTTAGTATTGGGAAACTGCATCTCTTTGAGTTCAAAATACATCACGTTATATTATATTTATATATATTTAAGTTATATTTATATTATATTAAAGTTGAACCATAACTGACGGGTAATCTAATCACAATAATCTTTTTATTACATTTATTAAAAATATTTATATCTCATGTAGGTTAATGTAATCTGATTTACTAATGTAATGTCACATCTTTTTTCTCTTTTCTTTCTTTTTTCTTTTTTTCTTTTTAGCAGAAGTGACACAAATCTGCAAGCTGCCCGACTTATCCAGGACGCTGTTCAGCTGTTACTGAATAACCAAACACCCAGACACTCAAACCCTGCTGACACTGCAGCAACGACTGAACATAATACATGTGAGGGGAACACAGGCCAAATAAGGTCTATTTCCTCTCATCTGGCAGTGAGAACAAATGAATCTCATCAGTTTTGAAATTCCATTAATTTCCCTCAGCCATCAACCTCCAGAACAGATTTTGTGCAGGCTAATCTTTCAAGACTTTTCTAGCCTTATCGACAGCCAGCAGCAAGGCAGTCTACTCAGTCCTGCAGAGTGTATGAAACACACTGGGCCCATAATTGACCCTAAGGCTGAAATGGCACCTTTAACAGAAGTCCGACTCCGAGAAGTCACTCAAAACATCAATCCCCTAAGGTCAAGTCAGTGTTTTGGCTTGGATGTTTATTTGGAGGCACTAAGACTCAGTGAAACAGTCACTGTTTGGGGGCCCAAGCAGTATATCTGTTGGTGCCTTGTTTAAAGGTGCCCTAGAACTTGTTTTCAAAAGATGTAATATAAGTCTAAGGTGTCTGTGAAGTTTCAGCTCAAAATACCCCATAGATTTTTTTAAATTAATTTTTTTAACTGCCCATTTTGGGGAATCATTAAATATGAGCCGATTTTATGCTGCGGCCCCTTTAATTCTCGTGCTCCCCCGCCCACGGAGCTTGCGCTTGCCTTGATCAGTGCATAAACAAAGTTTACACAGCTAATATAACCCTCAAAATGGATCTTTACAAAGTGTTCGGCATGCATGCATCGGATTATGTGAGTATTGTATACTGTTATATTGTTTACATTGATTCTGAATGAATTTGAGGCTGTGCTCCGTGGCTAACGGCTAATGCTACACTGTTGGAGAGATTTATAAAGAATGAAGTTGTGTTTATGAATTATACAGACTGCAAGTGTTTTATTAATGAAAATAGCGACGGCTCTTGTCTCCGTGAATACAGTAATAACCGATGGTAACTTTAAACACATTTAAAAAGACAATTTACAATTAAAGCTGCAAGCAGCAATGAAAGGGCCCTCGCACCCGGGCTCACCGCCACCCGTTGGCCTTAGGAAAACAGAGAACAGTGGTCGACATGCATGTAAGCGAATGAATACAGGAGAATTATGCCTTTTTTTTAAGTCATTAAGTCATTTCGAATTGCCACACTTCCTGCTGCCAACAGGTAACGCTTTGACCATAACCAAATATTGCGATATAGATATATTCAGACCCGGACTGTTATCAAACACGTGAATTTTGGAGCAGATCGGACATTATATGCCTGAGTTACAACAACTTCCTGTTTCATGGCGTTAATCGCATACATTAGCACTTAGCCAAGTGTTGCATGATTTAACGTGTTTCTAGTATGTTTGGTACTTTGTGGCATATTGAAATGTGGTTCTGGGAGGGAATTACAGTGTAAAGCATGCCATTTCCTGTTGCCAGCAGGTGGCACTATGACTAACTGAATATTGGCATATAGATATGTTCAGGCCAGGACTCTTATCACACATGTGAAGTTTGGAGCAGATCAGACATTGTATGTCTGAGTTACAACGGCTTCCTTTTTCATGGCGGAACAACAAACTTTGTCATGCCGCCACGGACACGCCCTTCACCGAAAACTCAAGATCTTTGCAATTTAACGTCACAAAGGCCTTTAGATTAGACTGACAAAAAATGACATTGATCTGATTAAATCTCTAGGAGGAGTTAATCACAGTGTAAAACATGTCATTTCCTGTTGCCCCCAGGTGGCGCTATGACTGTAACTGAATATTGTTATGAAGATGTCTTCAGGTCAGGACTCTAATAAAACATGTGAAGTTTGGGGCAGATCAGACATTGTATGCCCGAGTTACAACAACTTCCTGTTTCATGGAAAACTCTAGATCTTCGCAATTTAACGTCACAAAGGCCTTTAGATTAGACTGACCAAATATGATGTTGATCTGATTAAAGCTCTAGGAGGAGTTTGTTAAAGTACAACATGTGGAAATGGCAAAAACTGCCAAAATTTTGTAGAGAAAATTCAAAATATCTCACTTCCTGTTGGGTTTACAAACTTTGCACCCCAGGGGCTTTTTTGTAGGTATTGGGCTTTTAGATCTGTCTACCGAATTTCATAACTGTACGTGAAACGTAGCACGAAGGGCGCTTAATTGAAATTTTGTAGGTGGCGCTATCGAGCCATTTTGCCACACCTAATTCTGAAACCCATATCAGATGTAAATTTTCACCACTTCTGACGCGTGTGCAAAGTTTCATGAGTTTTTGAGAACGTTTAGGCCCTCAAAAATGTGATTCATTTTGGAGAAGAAGAAAATTTTGGCTGAGCAATTCCAATAGGTCCTCACACCATCGATGCTCGGGCCCTAAATATCACTAAAAATATCATGTTATCATGGATCATGTCAGTTATTATTGCTCCATCTGCCACTTTTCGCTATTGTTCTTGCTTGCTTACCTAGTCTGATGATTCAGCTGTGCACAGATCCAGACGTTAATACTGGCTGCCCTTGTGTAATGCCTTGAACATGGGCTGGCATATGCAAATATTGGGGGCGTACATATTAATGATCCCGACTGTTACGTAACAGTCGGTGTTATGTTGAGATTCGCCTGTTCTTCGGAGGTCTTTTAAACAAATTCGATTTATATAAGAAGGAGGAAACAATGGAGTTTGAGACTCACTGTATGTCATTTCCATGTACTGAACTCTTGTTATTTAACTATGCCGAGGTAAATTCAATTTTTCATTCGAGGGCACCTTTAAAATGTTATTTGTAGTGAATGCTCTTTTGAATGGTGTTACCAAATAAGGAATCTGTTGTAAGCTGATTTAAAAAAAAACTAAACATGAAAGTTACGTATACCATAAACTAATGTGATGGTTACAAAAACAATGCAATTTTGAAATGTCAAAAAATCTGCAGAACCAGTGTTTAAGCATGACAACTGCAAATCAAAAATGTATCTTTAGTTAAAGTTATATATTTTATCAACATTTGAACTTTGCAAAAAGGGAAATGTCACTTTTTCAGAATATTGTATATTAAAGATAATTTGTAAAATCCACAAAAGCTTTATAGATCTTTATTGTAAAGTTGTTAAACAGTGTTTTTCATGCTTGTTCTGCACATTCATATTCAGTTTTATACATGCATCTAAATGCCACTTCTGATGCAGATTCTGTTTCCTCTGCCGTGGAAAAAATAATGGTAAAAGCCCTACAGTGAGTTATTCTAATTAACATGAAATTGATAGCCAAGGTTATTTACACAGACTGTCTAATGTTTAAGATTACAGTTTTATCAAAATGTTCTAAAATTTAATTGAAAAAAAGAATGAAAGAACATCATCTGAGATCCTTGTCTTCCCTGCCAATCCGACTCTAAATCACGATTTCAGCATCCAGCTTGGCACATCCTCAATTACCTCATCAAATTCGGCCAGAAATCTTGGAGTAATCCTTGATGACCAACTGACCTTCAAAGACCACATTGCTAAGACAGCACGGTCATGCAGATTTGCACTATTCAACATCAGGAAAATCAGGCCCTTCCTAACAGAGCATGCAACTCAACTTCTGGTCCAGGCTCTGGTCATTTCTAGGCTTGATTACTGCAATGCACTTCTGGCTGGACTGCCATCATGCACAATCAAGCCTCTGCAAATGATTCAGAACGCAGCAGCACGTCTCGTCTTCAACGAGCCCAAAAGAGCCCACGTCACGCCTCTCTTCATCTCTCTGCACTGGCTACCACTTGCTGCTCGCATCAAATTCAAGGCATTGACGCTTGCTTACAGATCTACCATGATACTCTGAGCACTGCCCAAACTTGTATTGTGAGCACTTCTTGTGTCTATTTGCCTCGTCATGACGACTCGCTTGTTGTATTCCTCACTTATAAGTCGCTTTGGATAAAAGCGTCTGCCAAATGAATAAATGTAAATGTAAATGAAATAATATAGAGCTCAAAATAAATAAAAATAAGAATTTTTAAATTAACTTCCTGCTAATTTTCATCCCAAACAGCTCAATCTTCCCATGGGCCCTGCTGATCGTCAGTCTGAAGGTAACTGCACTATAATTGCACAGGTTGTAGATTTTCAAAAGATATGTGTCTGCATTGGTTATTTAGCTCCTGAGCTGTTTTTGCGAAGGTTTTTTAATCTTGTTATTCATTCCAAAGTCCAATGTGATGTTTTAAGATTTGCATAGGCTCATTCTTCAGCACCTGAGGAAACTGACTGAGGATGTCAGAGAGCTGCAGTACCAGAGCAGCATAAACCACAACCTTCTAAAGCAGCTGACCAGAGGCTCTCAAGAGGACATGGCTCTGCCTCTTAAGGACAGGCTGATGCTAAATGAGTTTGAGCATCGGCTCACTAATAATGTTGAACTACAGGATAAATTGGTAATTTTGGTTTACTAAGAAATAAGTCAAAATAGGTTAAATGAACATAAGCTGTGGTATTGAAAACTTAAAAAAGTTCACTTTACATACGTAAAATTATTCCAAATAAACTTTAACAAGTTGAAAGCACTTATAATTCTAAGATCATACAACTTAACTGAATCAATGTAAAAAGATAATTCTTTTATACAGTGTTATAAAAGATATTTTTTTTTATACAGTGTAAGTCCTATTATATTGCTCTTATATATATGCTTATGAAGTCTAAAGATCACTAACTATGGACAGTTTATTTTACAGGTGAGGTTTTTGGCTGCGAAAGGGGGAAGAACAACAAAAGACTCTGTAAGAAGGATGCTTGCCTGCATTTTTTCTAATGACCTGTCCAGGCTGGACTGGCTTGGGACAGAAGATCTCTTTCAGGCAGCTAGCACTGAAAAACATTGTTCACAGGAAGTTTTTAGTCATTAAGTTATCATTAACTTTCTGGAAATAAATGTTGAGACAGTTTTTACTTTGAACTAGTTTAACCACCTTTCCTGTTCCCTTTTTGAGCACAGAGAAAAATGTGATGTAGATTATTGTAATTCATGCTTTGGAAGAAAAGCCTAAATAGGTCTCTTTTGAAAGAAAGTATACTATTTTTGTAATTAGAAAAGGTTATGAAAGCTTATATTTACTGCATTCTTATAGCTGTGGTCAAAAGTTTACATACCCGTTAGAATCTGCAAAATGTTAATAATTTTATCAAAAAAAAGATAGATGTTATTAAAGTGCATGTTATTTTTTTAGTACTGTCCTAAATAAGATATTTTACATAAAATATGTTGTACACAAGATAAAAATAGCTGAATTTATAAAAATGACACAGTTCAAAAGTTTACATGCCATTGAATCTCAATACTGTGTGTGGTTACCTGATGATCTACGACTGTTTTAATGTTTTGTGATGGTTGTTCATGAGTCTCTTGTTCATTCCGAGCAGTTAAACTGAGCTCTGTTCTTCAGAAAAATCCTCCAGCTCCTGCAGATTCATCAGTTTTCAAGCATTTTTTTCATATTTGAACTCTTTCCAGCAGTGACTGAATGATTTTGAGATCCGTCTTTTCACACTGAGGACAACTGAGGGACTCAAACTCAACTATTAAAAAAGGTTCAAACATTCACTGATGCTCCAGAAGGAAACACAATGACATTAATTATTTTTTGCATTAAACTTTTGAACAGGATGAAGATGTGTACATTTTTCACATTTTGTTTAAATATCATCTTTTTTCATTTAGTACTGCCCTTCAGAAGCTATACAGAAGATACTTGCATGTTTCCCAGAAGACAAAATAAGTACATTTTACCTTGATATTCAAATTCAAAAGATTTCAACCCCGACTCTTAATGCATCGTGTTTCCTTCTGGAGCATCAGTGAATGTTTGAACCTTTTTTAAAAGTTATGTTTGAGTCAAACAAGGGACTGTCTAAGAAATGAAAAGCTACACAATCCATCAATTAGGAGTCAGAAGAACTGTTGCATAACATGCTAGAAACATAATCACTGCAATAATAATCCATAAGCAGACTGTCAGAAAAAAAGGTATGGTTTTTGTCACTGGGGCAGTGCACTAAGGGTGCGTTCACACTTGTCATGTTTGGTTAGATTAAAACGAACCCTGGTGCAATTGCTCTGTTAGTGCGGTTCGTTTGAACATATGTGAACGCTGCCATCCGAACCCTGGAGCGCACCAAACAAGCGGACTGAGACCTGCTGAAAAGATGGGTCTCGGTCCGCTTCCAAACGGACTCTGGTGCGGTTCGAATAATATATGAATGCAACACGGACCAAAGACATGTAACCGAACCAAAAACAGGAAGATGAGACCCTAAAAAGAACAGAATCCTCACGCATGTCGGTTTTCTTGTCATAGTCGCGAGTTTGCCCATCACAGGCATCAGACGAGCGTCTCCACGCAGCAGATCCTTTGTGACGGATGGATTCCTGCCGGTGTTTTGACTCCTTTACACATTTTATAAGCTCTTCACGAATTCCCAGCTGGCCAAAATACCATCACATGCAGGCTACATACACACAACGAGCGCATTTACCTCAGCAAACAGCACTGTTTTGGATGTTCGGTAAGTTCCGTCTCAAAATAGGCAATACGTCATAAAATCCGACCAATCACGTTGTGATTTGTATCCCTATGCCTGAAGGTTCGATATCTTTTGGTTCGGTGATAAAATTGCCGATCTGAATGCTAATCGGACCAGGACTAAATGGTTTTTTTTCTTCTTTGGTCCGGACCAAATGAACCAAACTAACCAAACTACAAGTGTGAACGCACCCTGGTGCATTCACACTTGTCATGTTTGGTTCGATTAAAATGAACCCTGGTGCGATTGCCCCTAGTGGAAAATACAGCTAAAACCAGCTGGTAGCTGTAAGCTGGTCCAAGCTGGTCATTAGCTTGTCGGGACCATGTTGGGCTGGTGGTCCAGCTGCACCTATTATATACCAAACTTATGTATATACCAGTCAGTGTACATTTGTACGGCCCTTCTAAAATGGATATAGTATGCATATGCTATATTGACTATTAAAAACATCCCAATGATTTTTCATGACTTTCAGATCAAATAAATAGCAAATATGAAACTTAATATCAAGTTAGGCAAACAGATATTAAATAATGAAACAGAAATTTTAAAATGATTATAATTCATACACAAGATAAAAATACAGAGCACAGAATACAGCACAATATTCCATTTGAAATATTAATGTAAATGTAAGCTAAACAGATATTTAAAAAATATAATTTTTAAAAAGATATTTATAAAATATACACACACACACACACATATATATATATATATATATATATATATATATATATATATATATATATACACACAATTTATAATATGAAATAATTTTTAAAAAGATATTTATAAAAAATATAATTTATACTTTGGAAAAAACATACATATTCACCTTTTAAATATCATATAGGTAAAATACTATAAACTACAGTTGAAAAAATGCTAACATACTATAATTATTCAAAATAATTGTTTTTGCACCTACCTGTATGTAATAAAGTGGAATATCATAACACATGTGACACAATATCACACATGTAACCTAACTTTTTATAGTAATTTTGTGGTGCTGTTATAGAGTTTATATTTTCTTTTCAATTAAATGTCCCTTTCAATTGTGTTTGGAAAGATGCAGATGTATTTTTCATTTGTGAAGGTAATGTGCAAGCATTTTTTTAAGATTTCGGTTGGTGGAACCTTAACTGACCAAAATTAGAAGCGCACAGTAAAATATGAGGAAGAAAAACCCTTGATCTTCCAGTCTCCAAAAGGGGTACATCAACTGGACAGATTTCTTTTATCAGCACAAGGCATCTCTCTGACTCTTCAATCCTCAAAGTTACGATCTTACTGACAATGCCAAATGTTCCATCCTTCAAAACAACTACAGTGTCATTTGACCTGACTGGTTTTTGGTAATCAGTGGAGTGAATGACCTCAGAGTTCACCATCAGTCGGCAGTAGATGTTAAACTCTGTACCTCTAGGCATGTTTTGAACAGTTCGCCTCACAGCAACTTCCTCCTCAAAACTGAGTGACAAAATTTCAGCAGAGCCAAGAAAACAGACTTCACCAAGTGAGTCAGTATGCTTTAGTCTGTTTGTTTCAGTAACTTCTCGACAAAACTGGAGTGTGCTCTCACTGATTGTGTCTGTGCTTGCTAACAATGGAAGAGTTCTACTCATAATGAACTTGTTAACAATTTGAAGTGGTGCTCCCCTGGCATTTTTAACAAGTCTTACAAGCTTTCCATTGCCATTTTCAAAATTAAATGCTGAATGCGCCCAAAGAGGTCCCCAATTTTTCACACTCGCTGACAAATGCTGTAGTAAGTGGACATTAAATATCATACACTTTTCTCCATACAGCATCTGAAAGCGAAAAACAAACTCAAGGAATAGTTGGTCTGCTGTTTTTACATCATCTTTTGAAATGCTGTCACTCAAAAGTAGGTAAACACTAATAGCACAAAATGGCAAAGATATTTTGAAGGGAGAATATCTTTCAGGCAAGGCAATGCATAAAAAAGAAGCCAAGCTCTCCACTCAGCAGCCTTCCAGTGCTTTCTTTCACTGAGATCTCTGGGAAGTCTGCGAATATACTGAGGGGATTTTATTTTAGACAAGCGTGCATTAACAACACATTGATTGTCTGGAGAGCCAATGTAGAACTCCCAGATTCCTCCAGCCACAACTTTGACAATTGTTTAGTCATGCCAAGTAAAACACAATGCATATAATCTGGCACAAATCCATAAACCACATCAAAATATGGTAAATTGACCAATGGTGAATATTGAGTGTTTAAGCTTTCTAATAATCCAATTTATTATGATTACAAACACATGTGATTGGGGAAAAATGGCAATAAAAAAAGTGTCCCGCTACAGTTAGCAGGTTAATAGACCAGACTTACACAAAACTTTTGTTTGCTAGATCAGTTCCATTCATTATTCGTGTTTATTCTATATTCACATACAGAAATAATTTGTTTTTTCTTATCGTGTTCTATTACTTCAAAATTAATGGATCTGTGCAGGATTTGAGCACGTGGAGGGCCCTCAGGCAACAACAAGATATAGAGTACAACAACTCCCTAGAAACTGACAGAGGAAGGGTAAGTATAATAATACAAATGCAATAATACAATATTGCACATTTTTGCTGTCAGAAATAATGACACATGTATGGACGATGGTTGCCCTTATAAAAAAAGAAGTGTGCTATTATTAGAAACAAAAAAAACAAACTCAGGTTTAGAACAACTTGAGGGTGAGTAAATGATGACTAGAGTAAATGATTCCCTTTAAGTGGGAAAAATCGTTTATCACACTCTAAATTAACTTCATAAAGCAATGAAACAAAAAAAATCAATGCATGCCATAAAAAGTGCTCAAACAATTTATTTTAAAAGTTAAAATAAAGAAGACTGCCAGGGTTAATTCAGTCTTTAGGTTTTTGCTGCAGAGTCCATGGGAAGGTAGGCGATGGTGGATGGTGGTGAGAGGGATAAAGGGTGGGAATGGGAATAGGGATGAGGAAGAGCAGAGCTGGTAACAGTGTTATGGCTACAGGTGTTGCGTAAAAAAACTCAACATTAGCCTTGATGGTCAGGGCTATATTTGGGCTTAACAAAATGGGCCCTAAAGACCAAATTCAAAAGCAGTGACACTGCCCACTGTAAGCAGTTCACTGCAATTGGATGTGGCCTTTAAGGCAGTCAGCTACTGTACTTAAAAACATATCATTTCCCCTAGGTGTGAAATGAACTCCATCTTTCAAAAATAGCCCAGGACTGTCATGTCTAATGTGAGGGTGCTCAATCATGGCACCATTTAAGCTACCAACAAATGTAGCCATAACACTGTTAACAAACTTCCTGGCCTTGTCTATTTTCACCGGATTCACACCAGCCTTCCACCGGCACCTCTGGGTCACGGCCGACATCAAGATCTTCATGCCAATGTGCCGGAGCTTAAGCTGGTGCAGGTCCTCCTTCGTGGCATTCACCAGCTGTACACTGCTAACCTCCCCCAGGTCGTTTCCGCCACAGTGGATGAGGAGGACATCCAGTGCTGCTCTTCCTCGCAGGGAATGGGAGAAGAAGGGGAGAAGTCCTCTCCAACGGAGTCCACCCCAGCCAAACCAGCAGACACGGGTGCCTGGTAGACTGAGGTCTCTTCCCATGGTCTCTGCAGCTCTCTGGGCACCACGTCTGACATGGCTGTCACCTATGATCCACACTGTGTCTATGGAAGGAACATAAATGAGTTTAGTAAATGCTTTAGGTAATGAAGAATTTAACTATGAACGGTAGCTCAGTTTTTTTATCTTGACAATGCTGTCACATGTGTGGGAGAACATAGATCAAGATAGCAAAACCTCAAAATACAGATGACAGTGTAATTTTGTGTTGTCATTTTAAGACGGACACTGTAATATCAGCTGTCAAATGTAAAGCAGTCAAGACTAGTACTTACAGTTTAAGCCGTGTGCAGACATGGTGGATGTGGGTTTGTGGTCACAACTGGCCATAATGAAGTCAGTGTCACTAAAAGAAAATTAACATCTTGTAAAAATATAAAGTGCATTTCCTTCTCAAATGTCATATTCAAGATGATCTCACAAGAACGTTACTGTTACAACAGAGACACGGAGACTGAAGTAGAAGCAATCCAGTTAAGTATTTATTCACAAGTAGTTGAGCACAGAGTGATAACAAGCAGATATAGCGTGATGAGAGATGAATGGGATATAATACTGTCCTTTTAAACTTGCAGATGCTGGATGAGAGATGCAATGGAGGGAGACGATGGAGACACTCACACACACAGGTAGGTTTGCACACGGGGAGACCAGGAGACGAAGGAGATGAAGGAGATCGCTGGAGCAGGTAGGTAAGTCGTTTGGGAGTCCTTAAGGTAAGCATACATATGTCGTAGTGCGAACGAGACCGGACAGTAAGTGTGTGTGAGTGTGGTGGCTTTATGGTGCTGGTGATTGCAGAGTTAATGACGTGCAGGTGGCGGTGATTAGAAGGCTGGTGATTGAGTGCGTGGGTACTGCAGTGAGGTGGAACCTGACGTGTCTGTGACAGTACCCCCCCTCCCACGGCCCGCTCCTGAGGGCCGCGGACCTCGACGCCGTGGTGGTCGTCCTCTAGGTCGTGGGGCAGGTCTGTCCGGGTGATTGGCGTGGAAGTTCTGTAATAGGATAGGATCAAGGATATCATTCTTGGGTACCCATGAGCGTTCCTCGGGGCCATAACCTTCCCAGTCAACGAGGTATTCGAGCTGACCACCACGGCGCCGGGAATCCAGGATCTCATGAACCACGTAAGCTGTGCCGTCCTCCAGGATGAGTGGAAGGGGGGGCTCGGCGGCTGCCACGTCAGGTTCTGTGGAGGGAACAACAGAAGGGTGGTGAGGTTTTAGTAGAGAAACGTGGAAAGTAGGATGAATTCTACTATACTGTGCAGGGAGTTGGAGACGGTAAGTGACGGGGTTGATCTGCCGAAGGATGGTGAACGGGCCAATGAAGCGGGGACTCAGCTTCTTGCAGGGCAGACGCATCCTGATGTCCCTGGTGGACAGCCAGACCTTCTGCCCCGGTTGATAGACTGGAGCGTCGGAGCGCCGAAGGTCGGCTGTCCTCTTGCGTCTGCGCAGGGCTCTCTGCAGTTGGTGGTGAGCTGAGTCCCATACCCTCTCGCTCTCCCGGAACCAGTAGTCGACTGCAGGGACGTTGGAGGGTTCCCCATCCCAGGGGAACAGCGGGGGTTGGTAGCCGAGTACGCACTGGAAGGGTGTTAGTCCAGTTGTGGCTTGACGGAGGGAGTTCTGTGCGTACTCGGCCCAACCCAGGTACTGGTTCCAGGAGTTCTGGTGGCCGTGACAGAAGGTACGCAGGAAGCGGCCAATCTCCTGGATCTTCCTTTCCGTCTGCCCGTTCGACTGAGGATGGTATCCAGATGACAGGCTGACGGTCACACCCAGGAGGGAGAAGAAGGCCTTCCAGACGTGGGAAATGAATTGGGGTCCTCTGTCGGAGACTATATCTTCAGGTATTCCATAGTAGCGAAAAACATGGTTGAATAGCATCTCTGCAGTGGCCATAGCGGTAGGTAGACCCTCCAGGGGTATCAAACGGCAGGACTTAGAGAAGCGGTCTACCACCACCAGGATGCACGTGTGACCGTCAGACTCAGGGAGATCGGTGACGAAGTCCACTCCCAGGTGTGACCAGGGTCGCTCAGGAACGGGCAGAGGAAGTAGCTTGCCGGTGGGAAGATGGCGTGGACTTTTGGAGATGGCGCACTCCCTGCAGCCCTGCACGTACCTTCTGACGTCGTTGGCCATGTTGGGCCACCAGAAGCGTTGTTTGAGCAACGAGAGGGTCTCATTGACCCCCGGGTGACCAGTGCCAAGTGATGAGTGGGTATTGTGCAGAAGTGGAGTGCGACGTGCCCGTGTGACGTATTGCAAGCCTTGGGGGCAACCCGGCGGAGTGCGTGTGGAGGCATTGGAGGAGGGAATGGTTTCTTCAGACCACTGGATAGGGTTCACGAAGATAGACTCCGGCAGGATCTTTTCAGGCTCTTCGGGCTTTTCCTCAGGGGAATGGATACGAGACAGAGCGTCAGCTTTAGTGTTCTTAGAACCAGGGCGGTAAGAGATGGAGAAATTGAATCTCGAGAAAAACATGGCCCAGCGAGCTTGGCGAGGGTTGAGTCTTTTGGCAGCCTTCAGATATTCGAGGTTTTTATGGTCAGTGAGAACTTGAAACGGATGAGTAGCCCCCTCCAACCAATGCCTCCACTCCTCGAGGGCAAGCTTGACGGCCAGGAGTTCGCGGTCACCGATGTCATAATTGACCTCCGCCGGGTTGAGCTTGCGGGAGAAGAAGGCGCATGGATGGAGTCTACTTGGCGTCCCCTGCTGCTGTGAAAGGACCGCTCCCACTCCGGTGGTGGAGGCGTCCACTTCCACGATGAATGGTAGGTCCGGGTTAGGGTGGACGAGGAGGGGAGCGGTGGTGAAGGCTCTTTTCAGGGTCTCGAAGGCGTTGGTGGCAAGTTGGGACCAGGACAGAGACTTGGGCTGGTTACGGAGTAAGTTGGTGAGTGGACTGACGATGGTACTGTAATTCTTGATAAATCTGCGGTAGAAGTTGGAGAAACATAGGAATCGTTGGAGCTCTTTGATAGTTGATGGAGTGGGCCAGGACTGGATAGCGGTGACCTTCCCCTCGTCCATCCGGATGCCACTGTGGTCAATGATGTATCCTAGAAACTGGACGGAGGGCTGGTGAAAGGAGCACTTTTCAGCTTTTAGGAAGAGGTGAAACTGCCGTAAGCGTTGAAGGACCTCCGCAACGTGGTGGCGATGTTCGGCCAAGCTCCGGGAGTAGATGAGGATGTCATCAATATATACCAGAACGAACTTGTGGAGAAACTCCCGGAGCACCTCGTGAATGAAATCCTGGAATACGGAGGGGGCGTTGACCAGGCCATACGGCATGACGAGATATTCGTAGTGTCCGGTGGGCGTGACAAAGGCGGTCTTCCACTCGTCCCCCTCACGTATCCGGATGAGGTTGTACGCGCTGCGGAGGTCCAACTTAGTGAACACAGTGGCACCGCGGAGATGTTCCAGGGCCGCTGGGACGAGGGGAAGTGGGTAGCGGAATTTGACGGTGATTTTGTTGAGGGCACGGTAGTCGATGCAGGGCCTCAAGCCTCCGTCCTTCTTTGCCACGAAAAAGAAGCTTGAAGCAGCAGGGGAAGTAGACGGGCGGATGTATCCCTGTTCGAGTGCCTCTTTGATGTATTCCTCCATGGCCTTCTCCTCCGGTAGTGATAGGGGGTAGATGCGTCCCCTAGGCACTGGTTCACCCGGTAGCAGATCGATGGCACAGTCCCATGGCCGGTGTGGAGGAAGTTTGGAGGCGCGCTGCGGGCAGAAAACGTCACTGAAGGGGGCGTAGTCCGGGGGACATCCACGGAGCGTTTCTCGACAGGGCTTTCGATAGAGGTGGCGTTCATGGAGAGAGACTTGGAGAGTGGAGACTTTGGAACAGGAAGCGCTGGGAAACAGTCGGGAAAGCAGTGATCGCCCCACTTCAGGACTTCGCCCGTGCGCCAAGAGATGGTGGGATTGTGTTGTTCTAGCCACGGGCGCCCTAGAACCACGTCAGCGGTGGATTCTTCCAGAACCAGCAGATGTACCTTCTCAGAGTGCAGCATGCCGACACAGAGTTGAAGAGGTCCCACATAATGACGGATGTTCTTACGGCTCAGGGGTTTGCCCGTGATGGAGTGGATTTGATAGCTAGTCGGAGACGGGGAGACTTTGAGGTTGAGTTGTCGGCAGAGGGCACCAGAGATGAAATTTCCTGCTGACCCTGAGTCGAGGAGCGCCACCACTGGAACAGAGGTGTTTGCAGCAGTAAGGATTACAACAGTAGTGAGTGGTTTCATTTTTTGGATAGAGGGAAAAATTGCACTCACCACGGGCCGAGGAGGACGGGTTGGGCATGTGGAGATGACATGCCCAGGTGATCCACAATATAAACATAAGTTCAGGGTCAGCCTTCTTTGTCTTTCATTTGTGGTGAGACGAGAATGATCAATCTGCATGGGTTTGGTGGCTGGTTCTGGAGGGCTGACGGGTTCGGACCGACGGAGGAGGTTGGTGATGGTTGACTGGCCCTGGTGCTCTAGGAGACACGACTGCATACGGGACCCCACGCGAATGGCGAGTTGGATAAAGCTTTCAAGTCCAATGGAGTCCTCGTATGCAGCGACATGCAGCCGCATATTGGGTTCCAACCCCTGACGGAATGATGTGATGAGAGCTTGTTCATTCCATCCGCTGGTGGCGGCTAGTGTTCGGAACTGCAAGGCATATTCGTTAACAGAGAGATTACGTTGTTTTAGATTGTAGAGTTTCTCACCAGTCGATGAATCCGTCAGAGGTTTCCCGAAGACCTCCCGGAAGTGAGAGACGAACGCCGAGTATGATCTGACCACAGGGCCTTTTTGAGTCCACAGAGAGTCTGCCCATTGCAGGGCCTTACCTTGCAATTGCGAGATGATGAACGCTATTTTAGCCGTGTCGGTGGTGTAGAAGTGCGGCTGCATCTCCAGGACCAGTTCGCATTGGAGAAGGAATCCGCTGCATTCCTCCGCCGATCCAGAGTAGGGCGCCGGTTTGGCCATGGGACTGGCGGTGAATGCTGGTGAGGAAGCGGTGCTGGCTGGTGCTGGAGTGGAAGCGTTGCTGGAGGAAGATGACGATAGCTGTGGTGTGAGTGCTCGGCGCAGCGTGTCCACGAGCTCTTGAAACGGGTCGTTGGTGCTCATGCTGTGAAGTTGTTAAGGTCCGGTCTTCTGTTACAACAGAGACACGGAGACTGAAGTAGAAGCAATCCAGTTAAGTATTTATTCACAAGTAGTTGAGCACAGAGTGATAACAAGCAGATATAGCGTGATGAGAGATGAATGGGATATAATACTGTCCTTTTAAACTTGCAGATGCTGGATGAGAGATGCAATGGAGGGAGACGATGGAGACACTCACACACACAGGTAGGTTTGCACACGGGGAGACCAGGAGACGAAGGAGATGAAGGAGATCGCTGGAGCAGGTAGGTAAGTCGTTTGGGAGTCCTTAAGGTAAGCATACATATGTCGTAGTGCGAATGAGACCGGACAGTGAGTGTGTGTGAGTGTGGTGGCTTTATGGTGCTGGTGATTGCAGAGTTAATGACGTGCAGGTGGCGGTGATTAGAAGGCTGGTGATTGAGTGCGTGGGTACTGCAGTGAGGTGGAACCTGACGTGTCTGTGACAGTTACCACATATATTAAAACTTTTAATCCTTGTATGGTATATATCAATAACAAATTAATAGTTGTGTAGTATCAGGTAAACTTGCCTCAATAGTAAGATGGTAGAAAATTCAAATTAACCACCAATATCAACTTGACATTCACGTCGAGCTCAGCAGGCTTGGTTTTAGCCATGGTTTTAGCAACTAGACACCTCCGCTCCACTCCATAGACTGTGCTCCACCCACGTCCCACCTCTTTGCCCATTTTCAGTTATCCTCCAAGTGTGACGCACTACCAAGATGGCAGCGGCCTCATTTATGCTTCAAAAACGTTCTTCAGAAACCTACGGGTGATGTCACGGACACTACGTTCATATTTTTTTACAAAGAAATAGCAGACAAAATTAATCCTGAGTCTATGACCTGAACAGACATTTGTGCATTGCCTGGGTATAAAATAAAATATATATTTTTCTCTGTCTGACTTTACTTGTGCAGAGACAACTGGCTCAGACACACACACACACACACACACACACACAGTTAATTAATTATTCATAAATTGTTTGGATAATGACAGTATGTACAAGGGAGTGTAATATTGCAAACAGCAACAGAGAAGTTTGGGGTGGGTGAAGGAAGGATTATTATTGATTTTTATTGAGGAACAGAATTTTTTGAAGTGTGTTGGGGTTTAGACGATTCCTCTTCTTGGACAAAACCTCTCCAGCCTTGGAAAAGATCCTTTCGCAAGGAACAGAGGATGCAGGGGAACATAAGAATGACAGTGCCAGCTGGTATAAGTGAGGATATAGATGCTTCTGTTGAGCCCAATATACTAGTGGATCCTCAGATCTTGAGAGATTCACTTCTGATAAACATCGGTCCACTTTAACAGTAGCATCTGCTGTTGCACTTGAGCTCCTTCTACTGTGATCGACCGTGCTATCCAGCAGATGCCAAAGGTCACCTAATAATAGAGGTACAAAGAGAAAAATTCCATTAATAATGGTTCACAGTACTAATCACTTATGTGAAAATTCACAGAACAAAGAAATATACTACTTACTGTTGTTTGTAGATTGACCTGCTTCCGAAGAGGCTGGCAGCTGAGCTGGGGATGTATTGGTGGAAGCAGAATGGGCACCAGAACTTCTGATTACAGTAGCACATTCTGATTTTAATCTTGATACTGCTTCTTGTAGTTTCCCTTGGCTTAAGAATCCCAGATTTTTGAATCTGGGATCCAATAATGTGGGTATGGTCATCACACTTAATGATTCAAAATGTACAGCATTTTCTCTGACCCTCCGGACCAGGCTGTCACCCAGCTGCCTTGTTAAATTGGACTTGAGGCCTTCCAGCTTACTCGTTACCATATGATTCAACATCTTCATCAAAGGAATCACTTTTGAGGCAGATACTCTTTTCTCAGCAGAAAGCTCTAATGTAGCCTGGTGGAAAGGGGCAAGAACATGTAAGGCCTCTTGGACAGCCTCATACTCAAAGGCAGTAGGTGGGGTGATGTCAGTCCTTAGACAGGCAAGGGCTGCCCCCACTGGCTCTCTCAGCTGATAGAGCCGTTCCAGCATGTTATAAGTGCTGTTCCAGCGAGTGTCCCTTCAATTATCAGCTTGAGTACTGGTCTCCCCATCTGCTCCTGTACTTGGACCAGTCTTTCTTTTGCTGTTGTGCTTGTTCGGAAATATGTCACAAGTTTCCTACATTTCAATCTAATGTCATTGAAGCTGCTGATGTCATCAAAGGACTTCCTCACAATGAGATTTAGTGCATGTGCAATGCATATTGCATGCCTAACATGTAATGATCTTACACATGCAATCATATTGGCTGCCGCATCAGTTACCAGGCACTTCACTTTCTCCTTTATGCCCCACTCCTCCATGAGCTTGATGTGTCCAGTAGCCAAGTTCTCAGCGGTATGGCTCTTAGGAAAATGCTCTACACCTAGTGAAATAGTGCAGAGCTTGTCGTTTTCATCTATGAAATGGCAGGTTACTGCTAGGTAGGCATCCATGTGTAGGGATGTCCACATGTCAGACGTAAGGCTTACAGCCGCAACTTTCTGCAACTGCTCTCTGACCTTCTCCTTAGCCTCCTTGTATTTATTTTCAACCATGACCTGTGGATAAAAAGAAATGCAGTTACTTTTAATTAACTGCTTAAATAATTATAAACCACTTTATTAATCATATACCTTTCGAGTTGGGATAACATAAGTAGGATCCAACACATGCAGGAGCTCCCTAAATCCAGCATCTTCCACAATGGAAAAGGGTTGGGAGTCCTTGACGACCATGTTCACCAGGACCTCATTCACCATTTCTTTTTTGGAATCTATAATAAAATACAAAGCTGGTGTATTGTAGGAGCTTAACACCTTATTTAAATAAATAAAAAAAAAAAAATTATGTATTACTTTGAGTACTGTGTGGATTGTTACTAGTTTCTGCATGTTCATGCAGTGCTCGATAATGCCTGAGCATGGAGGAGGTGTTATTGCTGTATGTCAGCTCCTTCAGGCACAGCAAGCATTTCACCTTGAAACATGAAATAATAGACATGAAACATTATACAGCCATATAGTGAGGATTATAATTATATTAAGACAGTACAATATAACAATTACACATACCTTATTGTGAGCAACCATTTCAAAATGCTCCCAGACAGGGGAGGATTTCCTCTTTCTTGCTGGCTCCATTAAGAGGTCACAAAAAAAGCAAACAAATCCAAAAGGGCGATCCAAATCAACAAGCAGTCCAGTCCAAGTCCAAAAATCCAAAGCAACCAATCTTATCTATGTAATATAATATAATTAATATAATTAATAATAACAATATACTAACCTAATATAATATAATAATATAGCTCTAATAATACAATAACGACAATAACACAACTCTAACTCTGACTCTCCGACACTCTACTACTACTACTGGTTCTACTACTCCTGAAACACCCACAAGGTGGCGCGTGTTTCGAACCCCCTTTATCCGGAAGCGACACTCAAACCGAACCGATGACGTATTCCACACAAACCGAGGCCTCGTTTGTCATCGTTCACGTGATTTCTACATTCCCAACACAAGCCTCGAATCGACTCTTCATCTGGCACGCCCATTTATGCTCGACACAAGCTCCGAAGCCTCGGTTCAAATGTCCCATCACTATTCCTACGCCCCATGATGCTTTGTGCGAATTATGGGTGTAACTTCCGTTAAGCTGTAAACAGTAAGTGAAAGACTCACTCTATGAACACAATAATATGTTTTATTTTATATGGGTACAATGAGACGACATTATTCTACTCACCCTTCAACCAACAAACATTTAAAGGACATTTAAAGGGTTAGTTCACCCAAAAATGAAAATTCTGTCATTTATTACTCACCCTCATGCCGTTCCACACCCGTAAGACCTTCGTTCATCTTCGAAACACAAATTAAGATATTTTAGTTGAAATCCGATGGCTCCGTGAGGCCTCCATAGGGAGTAATGACATTTCCTCTCTCAAGATCCATTAATGCACTAAAAACACATCTAAATCAGTTCATGTGAGTACAGTGGTTCAATATTAATATTATAAAGCCACGAGAATATTTTTGGTGCGCCAATAAAAACAAAATAACTTAATTAGTGATGGATGATTTCAAAACACTGCTTCAGGAAGCATCGGAGCACAAATGAATCAGTGTATCGAATCAGCGGTTCGGAGCACCAAAGTCACGTGATTTCAGCCGTTTGGCGGGTTTGGACCGCGATCCGATTCATGATTCGATACACTGATTAATAACGCTCAGATGCTTCCTGAAGTCAAGTCAAGTCACCTTTATTTATATAGCGCTTTTTACAATGCAGATTGTGTCAAAGCAGCTTTACATTGATAACTGGTATATAATTTTCCTTTTAAGGAAAAGTGTCAATGCAGGCAGATCAAAGGCACTGTTGAATAAATGTCACGAACACTGTTGAATATCAAATGTCAAGTCAAATTAAATTAAATTAAATTAAATTAGGGCTGCACAATTAATCGTATTTTAATCACGATAACGATATCTGCTTCTCTCGATTGATTTTAAATAATCGTCACGATATTAGCCCGCTCTATGAAAATGAACATAATTTGGAAATATTGGAAGTAATATTAGAAGTTTCGCTGTTTTATCTTTTGAAGTTCCTAAAGGTTTCACCAGTTTTCCTAATGTTGATCAGCTAGAAATGATTGTTCTTTGCTTTACGAATTTGCCAGGCAATTTGAATCTGGTTTGTCTTATTTGCAAACGAATTGTGTTGCTTTAAAATCTAATGTGAATACATATTACAAAGCGCTCACCAAAACCATGTTTTGTATTAATTTACCATCTAACGAAGTTATCATAGTTGGTTAAATTAAGACTTTGTGCCACCTACAGGCCTTTTGGGTGAAGTGTAGGTTGGTAAAGAACTTGCAAAATAGCCATAGTTACATTACTCTTTTGATAGAATAATCATGATTAATAATCGTGATTATAATTTTGAGCAAAAATAATCGTGATTATCAGCTTGACCATTTTTTTTGCAGCCCTAAATCAAATGTGAAGCAGTGTTTTGAAATCAGCCATCACTAAATAAGTCGTTATTTTGTTTTTTTGGTGCACCAAAAATATTCTCGTGGCTTTATAATATTAATATTGAACCACTGTACTCACATGAACTGATTTAAATATGTTTTTAGTACATTAATGGATCTTGAGAGAGGAAATGTCATTGCTCCCTATGGAGGCCTCACGGAGCCATCAGATTTCAACAAAAATATCTTAATTTGTGTTCCGAAGATTAACGAAGGTCTTACGGGTGTGAAACGACATGAGGGTGAGTAATTAATGACAGAATTTTTTTTTTGGGGTGAACTAACCCTTTAAGAGTGTAAAAGCATCAACAAGGTACTTTCAACAGGCCATGAAAAAGCGTGATTCTTCCACAGCAATAACGGACGGGTTACACATAACTATAGTGATGTATATATGTGCATTACGTATTATATGTTCCTTAATAAAAATGTTCATGAACTTCAGCATTAAGTGATAGTATTTGATTTCCATCATTTTTACAGATTATAAATATTTATCTGTGAAAACAAACCCGTGCAACCCATAATTCGAAACGCAGTGGGCGTTTCGAATAAATGACGTCAGATTCGTATTCTCTGTAATGTCAGAAACTGAGAATATATAATGCATGGAGACAGAACAGGTATAGTTTTGAATTTTGCATAATCAGCCCCTTTAAAGACTTGTCACTTGAAAGATAACTTTTTACACATTTTATACCCATTTTTAGACTAAAATTAACTAATTAATGTTCATATTTTATATATATATATACTTTGACCTTTTAATGTGTTTCAAATCTTTTTTGAAAATTTGTTTGTATCATATTTCTTTTTACCATGATTGTTTGTATCATATTTCTCACTGTTTTAATTTTAATACAAAGATTAACTGGTAAAACAGTCTATGCACTTCTGTGATTGTAGACAATGCAGCGTCTGAACAGGACTTTTATTTTGGAGTGAAGGCATGACGTCATAAGACTGCGTCGAGATCCTGCATCTGCTGTGATTCTGCTGAAGAAAGGTTTGTTTTAAGAATTTAATCTGTTTTAATCGATAGAAACAGTTCAATGATTTATAGTTTTGTGTTTTGTTTTAAACAAGCGATGTGAAATGAGTTTATTTACTATTTAATGTAACATTGTGATTCTTTATCTAACTGTAATGAAGGATATTTGTGTGAGTAAAGCTCATCCACTGATGAGAAACAGTAAACCTGCGTCTCATTTCTCTCTCTATATATATCATAAATCAGTTTATTATGAACACGAGTTCAGTCTCTGGAGAGTAATGATGGAGAAACTGAACTTTTCAATTGAATCAAACACTTTGATAAATGATTCAGTGAATCACGACTCGCGCTCAAACAGTGAACATGAACGAGAACAACAAACACTAACAAACTAAACATGTTTTCATCAGTCATAAATGCCTTAATATTAAGTTTATTCATTTGCAGCGTTAGTTTTTAGAGATTTGTTTTGTCTAACAGGGTCATTTAAGACCATTAACTCTGTTAATTATTCTCTTCTTAAAGATGGAGTTTATTAAAGAGGAGGAGAGTGAAGATATAAAGATGGTGTTTATTAAAGAGGAGACTGAAGACATGAAGATAATTATTAAAGATGAGACTGAAGACATAAAGACAATGTTTATTAAAGATGAGACTGACAACATGAAGATAATTATTAAAGAGGAGTCTGAAGACATGAAGATTGAAGAAACATTCAGTGTGAAACATGAAGATACTGAGGAACAAACAGGTTGGTTTTATTCTCACAGCTGAACTCAGTCATTTGATCATTATTAAAATGTCCAGCTCTACAGAAATAGAGAATATACAGAAATATAATCTTGAAGAAAAGTGTCTGAATTCACTCACTTGGTTCATTCACTCCTTCAAGTGGACTTACTGTAGAGCTAGAGTTAGGGTTTGGTTACTTGTAATTAAGCTTTATTAACTCATTACTATAGTGAGTAAATGTAGTAATGTGTAACTACATTACTGTAAAATTCAGTGTTTCCATAAAATCTGATCCTGGACCACAAAACCAGTCGTAAGACGTACGGGTATATTTGTGTATTTGGGGGCACCTATACTGTAACCTACTAACCGGCGTTATAACCTATAATTTGGCACAAATCCAAATGTTTCCATATTCACGATTTGGCTAAACTATATTATTTAAACACTTTTATTGTACACATACTACTAGTGTTGTCACGGTACCAAAATTCCAGTAGTCGGTACCGATACCATGAAAATTTTACGGTTCTCGGTACCAATTTCGGTACCACAGTAAAATCTATTGGAACTATTTTACTATTTTATATAGCCTATTTTAAAAACATTAAATATGATTTGGAGTGTGTGTGTTTGTGTGTGTGTATATATAGGCTACCTCAATTAAATAAATTTTGAAATATAAAAAAAAATAAATAAATAATTAAATGCTCAAACATCCATTGTGTACTGTTGAAAAAAACAGCATATGCTGGTAAGGTAGGTGCTGCTGGTCCATACTAGTCCTAAGCTGGTCCTGGACCAGCATAAACCAGCTCAAACCAGCATACCAGCTTCAAAACCTACTTTACCAGCATATGCTCGTTTTTTCAACAGGGGTAACAGACGTGCGTGTTTATTTTAGCTATTCCGTCAGAGAAACAACACACTACAGCCTGTAAAACTATGAAATAAATATCGGTAAATAATGGTAACCTAAATAATAAGAAAGTTAAATATTATTTCAAAAAGCATTCGTTTTTTATTTCCACACAAAGACGCGTCATATAGCCAAAGTCCCGTTATTATTTTGATATAGCCGCTTTGCGCTTTGAGAGGGATGTGGGACACGAGCAGGAATGAGACCATTTCTCTTTAATATTATCTTCGTTATCTCCTGATGTTACAAACAACTGACACTTGTTGTAAAAGGTCTGAAGAGCAAGTTTTATCCTCTGCAGGGGCAAGACATTCAGGCTATGTTTGATTTAGCGCTGCCAGAGAAAACGAAAGTAAAAATCACCAGCGTATGAAACGCGATATATACAAATAAACTTGACGCGCCTTATAAAGTCTAATAACAAGCACAAACTCTGTTAAATAGAAACTGACGTGCAAGCAAAAAGGTTTCTGTCCTACGGTGTTTTTTCTACTTTACCACAGTAAATAATGCGAATAGCCTATAATAGGCCTAAACGCGAACGAAAGAAACTATAATCCCCTGCGTGAGTGAAGATTTGGGAAAAGAAACAGATTCCATGTTCAGTGGAATAACTAATGGAATATTGTTAAATTCTCTGCTAATCAGGTGACCAGATCGCGATTCGCAAAACAGTATACAAAGCCTAAATGTATGGACTCACGCACCTCTCTTATTCGGCATTAACCAAAATGTTTCCATGGCTGCGATGTCACATTTAATTGCTAACCTATTATTTCTTCTGTAAACAAAGCTTTGTGCTTCACTCGTGTCATATTCAAGTAAATACTGCCAACAGCCTTATCAGTGGGTACCGAATATACCCGGATTCTCGGTACTACCGGTACTACAGAAATGCTGGCATCGTCACATTTTCAAAATTTCAGTACCGACTTGGTACCGAAGTACCGGTACTTTTGACAACACTACATACTACTATAACTTTTTACATATTTGGTTGAATGTATGTTATTTTTACAATTAACAGGCTGCGATGTCAAGTTACTAAAACTGATATATGTTGTGTGTACGCGAGGCGCCGGCGCGATCACTTAAATTTTCTTATAAAAGCAGAAACAACTCTAAAATAGGCTACTCGGACATTTATGGTCACATGTCGACAGTGTTGGGCACGTTACTTTAAAAAAGTAATTAGTTATAGTTACTAGTTACTTCTCACAAATAGTAATGGAGTTAGTAACTGAGTTACATCATTATAAAAGTAACTAATTACCAGGGAAAGTAACTATTGCGTTACTTAAAAATAAATAAATAAATAAATAAAAATATGGCAAATAAATTGAATGCCCCCAATATTACATATAAGTCTAAGAATAAATTATTCTTGATCCGCTCTGGCTCACGACTCTGTACTGTGTTGGTAGCCATTAAAGAAAACGTAGTTTCATATTTATGTTTAAATAGTCCTATGTTATGTTTTAAATCCATTTATTCGATTATGAAAAGTGAACAGCGTGAGTAAGATGCATCATAAGATGCGCAAATATATCGGGAGACATGGAGTGGGTCAGACGTGATTTTAAACACTTCATTAAATTTTGTTTTATAGAAAGCCTCTCTTTAAAGTGAATTTCGTTGTGTAAAAATTGTATCTTAATTTTAATCAATGTTTCATCAACCAATTGCTTGGATTTAATATATAACAAGCAAATATAGCAGACAATAAAATCATGACATGGAGGCGCGGGCGCGATCACTGGCGCGTGAACTGGAGCGCGTCTTATAGGCTAAATGAACCGAAACTCAGAGGCTGCTTGCCTCGCAGACATGAGAAATATATCTATAGAAAGCTTGAAATATCTACTTTAACGAAAATGAAGTAATTAAACACGAAAAGAAAGAGGCTACTCTGATTATATAGCCTAATCCGAATGAAATGTGCATTATCTCTCTAGGCGCGTCCATATGAGCAGATGATCAGCAATGAGAATCAGCAATGTCAACTTCATCTTTGCAGCCGACACTGATTCAGAAAACATTACTTTATTAATAAACAATTAAAATGTCTCCTTGCTGTTTTTGTCACACTCATAATCATTTCTTTTGCCGGTTCTTTATGGCAATTATGCGTGCCCTTGAGTGCTATATAGCCTATATTATGTAAACGCTCCTTATTATGGTTTATTCTCTCCAGTATTTAAGACATTAAATTAATATAAATGTGATTAGTCAACCAATAGCTTAAATGAACAACTACTAGTCGACTAGAAAAAAACTCATTTCACATATTTTCGATCAAGCATCAAAAAGGGTATTCTGGTTTGAGCTCGCGCTTCGCGCGCATGCTCTGACAGACACACACACAGCGCATCATACATTATTATCAGTTTAAAATTATATTTGTGTATGACTAACCGCAGCACACACCAGAGAAAAAAACTTTGCAGGTCCTATGGCTGAGAGAGAGCTTACTCGGATGAAAACCGCTTCAGTGAGCTCAATTATAGTAACGCGGCATTTTTTTTGTCAGTAACGCTAACGGCGTTGTAACGGGAGAAAAAGTAATTTGTTTGATTACTCGTTACTGAAAAAAGTAACAGCGTTAGTAACGCGCGTTATTTATAACGCCGTTATTCCCATCACTGCATGTCGAATGTCGAATCTGTGAAGGGTTAAAGGTACAATAGGTAATATTTTTGCAGTAAAATATCCAAAAACCACTAGGCCAGTGTTATGTATTTTGTTCACTTCAGTACTTACAATATCCCAAATGTTTCCAACAATTTGTAAATCATGAGAAAATTGCAATTTTAACCAAGGCCTGTCAGTGGCGTCATACCTGCGTTACCCTCGGTTACCGATTTTATTTTGTAGAAACCATGGAAACACCAAAGACGCTTTAATAAATCACATGTTTTAATAGACAAGGGAACAACTTTTTTTTTTCATAGGCAGAAAACTAATTATCGTTATATAGTTTAACACGTTTAGTCTTATTGTTTAAATCTAATTTTCTTGTGAGTACCATGCTTTACCATGCCTCAAAGAAAAGCACTATTTTGTGAAGTAGCTAACATAGCATAATCAGATGCAGCTTTATTTTTTTTCTCCATCATCCAATACGTTTTAAAATTAATTGCATGCCATTTATCAACACAAGCCATCCAGAATTTAATATGATATTGTAAAATCGATCTATCTTACAGCAGTGTGTAACAGTGTCTCACAGCAGTAACGTTATAACATCATTTTCCACACTCTCAAATGTATCTAATATGATAAACAGAGCTGCGTTTCCTCATACCAAAGAGTATATTCTTTGCTCAAACTAATGACTGGAAAAGCGGAAGTAGTAGTATAATCTTCTTGTAATAATAATTACCATTATCAATATATTTTTTTAACAAACACTGATTGACAAACAATATCTTAAGCACCACCACCAGTTCTGCTTAGTTAAAATGACAAATATGCATTCATGGTTATCAAGTTTTAATTCTTGTTAATAAAGTTCTATTATTAATTAAATAATACTTGATTGATTGATGTTAAGAGCTTTGCCATATTACAAAAAAAAAGCTAATTTGGTGGAATCATATATAATTTTTTGTTCTAGCTTTATTCTGTGCTATCATCTCCGCTGGTTTCAAAATATGTCTCAGTTTTCTCCTTGTTCGGCAACAACACAACCTTGTTTCTGCAGTGACTTTAAACATGTTTCCTATAACAATGTCTGATGTTTATGTTTGACGAGGCGTGAGCAAGTCAAATAAACCACGCTAAATCTGATCAGAGCGCTCGGACTGAAACAGACTTCCAGAAATACAATTTTTGAATAGGATTTCAAACCACATATGAATGTAGCTGGAAATGGATTTGTATAAATCACATTTCATGTTGTGGTTGTATGTTTGGTCATGGGAGCTGATCAATTGTTGTTCATGGTTATCGTGTCACCAGCTGGCAGCAGTAAGTGTGGCACATATTCAAGCCTTTTAAAATAGTCCTTTTATAGTTACAGTATTTTCTGGAACATAAGTGCATCTATAAATCAGCTCCATAGCAGATTCCAAGCAATCAAAAGCTTAGAGAGTTACATTTAACCCTTATAGGGTCTTTTTAGTCTTTGTCCAAATGACATGAAACTTTGTGCAGTGGTTAACACTTTCTAGATCTACAAATTAAAAAAAAAAATTTGAGTATCTAATTTTGTAACAAAATAATTGTTTTTTAAAAAACAAACGTAATTTTACTCTGTTTATTAATGTTTTGACTTCATATTTGTGCAGTTTTATAAAGGATTTATCATATCTTTTACATTTATATAAATAAATAAATCTTTTTTTGAGTAGGTTTTTATACAAAAACAGCTTTTTATGTGCAATTCACTTTCTAAAAGACCCAAATTTCTAAATTTCATTCATGGGGATCACATGGATAATTTGACATTGTTTAGTGTGAGATTTTTGCCCATCTTTTGGAAAGTGCAGTTTTAAAAGTAAAAAAATGATCACCTTATCCAGTAGATGCTGCAGAGCTTCACTATCCTCAGAAGTATAAATCAGCCTCAAGTCTTCAGGAATGCTTGAAAATTAAGGGCAGGTGTATTTGCTTAGGGATGAAACTTAAGTCTGCAAAACAGTGGTCATCCAGTACCAAAGCTGCCTATTTCTGATCCATACAATTGGATAGGGTATAGATCATACATGTTGTTGATTTTGATGCTTTAAATGTCTGAATTGTTTTTTTGTTTTGTTTTGTGTCTATTTTTGTCCTAGACCTGATGGCACTGAGAGAGGCAAGTCATGAACTTAATGAAAGGGAAGAAGAGAAAGAACATTATAATTTAATGAGTGAAGAAAAATCAACAGAGTTTTCCTTACAAAAAGGAGCTCAAAAGACAGGAACTAAAAGTTGTTTCACCTGCCAACAGTGTGGAAAGAGTTTCAAACATAAAAAACACCTTATAGACCACATGAGCATTCACACTGGAGAGAAACCTTTCACCTGCCAACAGTGTGGACAGAGTTTCAGAAGAAAAGGAAACCTTAAAGTCCACATGATGATTCACACTAGAGAAAAGCCTTACACCTGCACTCTGTGCGGGAATGACTTCAAACGGGAGCAAAGCCTCAGGCAACACATGATAATTCACACTGGAGAGAGCCCATTCTCCTGCCAGCAGTGTGGAAAGAGTTTCAGTGACAAAGCAAAACTTAAAATCCACATGAGAATTCACACTGGAGAAAAGCCTTACACCTGCCAACAGTGTGGACAGAGTTTCAGTCAGAAAGGAAACCTTAAAGGCCATATGACAACTCACACTGGAGAAAAGCCTGTAACTTTGATTCATTATTTTGTAATATCAAAATAAAATTGAACAGCTCAATATTGCAATAAATTGAGGTCGACGCAACAGTTCACAAAGCTTACGCTACTATTACAAACTCAAAATTCCTATTTTTTGCATTGTTTACGGTTGATCAAATCTATCAAACTGAGAAACCACAATGAGCCTTTATCATTTACATAACTTGTATCTTTTTTTAACTTTAAAAGTTGTCACCTTTTATAGCGTTTTGTGTCTGCTGATACTGAAATGAATATGGAACCTGCTTATTTTATTTGTTTTTAACTTTGTTAAATGTTAACATTCTTCATGGTATTGTTTGCAGTGAAGAGAAGATATTTTATCCCTTTGAATGATTATTTGGTGTGTAGCGTCTGGATGGATCCGTTTGTAGTCAATAAACTTTGGAATGTTCAGAACGCTTTTAGCAGGCTGGACTGTGTGGTAAAATCTCCCCTCGGTTCCGGCCGGTATGCAAAAGACAAGCCCTTTTAACAACTTTACCACCTGGCCGAAGCTGACCAGGTGGCTATACTGCCAGCTCTTGGGACTTCAAAGGATACCCCCTGTTGTGGGTCCAGAGACTCAGTACCAGATCACATACCAACACACACATAGACACACACACACAAACATGCCTAGAGATGGTATGTACAGTTATTCTCAAAATATGACTGTGCCAAAAGTACCCATCATATATACACGTGCATGTATGTTTCCCAGTGTTTAGGATAAATAAGTGTAGGTGTGTTAGTTTATTGATGGAATTTGCCTGTAAACTATAACTTCTTCTATATGCTGTTCTGATGTGATGAGTTTAGATTCTTTTTAAAGCTCTTTATCTCCCTTATTCCATAATGTATCTCACATCCCTGTAGAATGTATTGTTCTATTTTTAATAGAGATGTGCCGATACCCCTTTTCCATTCCCGATACCGATTCCGATACCTGAGCTCAGGGTATCGGCCGATACCGAGTACTGATCCGATACCTGGGTATGTATTCTGTATAAACAGCTGTATATACTACAAGCCCTGTATAAATTGATAGAATTATTTATGGTGTGCTTTCAGACTTATCCCTTAATAAAACAAGAACAAATACAGTGAACTAGAGTATTTTTATTATCTGACATACATTTTATTAGTTATATTATTTATTTATTTTAAGTGAAAAAGAACTTCAAATGCAGCCACAAATCTAACACTGTAAACTGAAAAAGGTATTTTAGTTTTACAATATAACTGTATAAAAACAGTGCAACAAATAAATCTAGGAATATAATTATATAAGAAAATAATCAATACTTGTGCCACCCCTCGAAATTGCAGCATTGCATATGAGACATGTTGCCGTTTTACTGGTCTGAAATAATGCCAAACAGCAGACATACTGCTAGCGCGTTTTCACTTCTTCGCTGCTCTAAACAGTGGTTGCTTGTGGCAACACAGCACAACTTCCTGTGTTTGCATTCTTGGCCGCGAAGAAGAATTGATTTCCGATTTGCTGTGTTAAGCAAAGATAGCGGGCACAACTAGGTATTGTTTAAGAAAATGGTATCGTGAGTACGTGAGTTTAAATACTCGCCGATACCAATGCCAGAATTTTTGGTGGTATCGGTGGTATTTCCGATACTAGTATCGGAATCGGAACAACCCTAATTTTTAATAGTACTTTGAAGAAAAATGAACACTGATCCAACCTCGTAAATTATGCAAATGAGTTCGCAAGAAAAGACAAAGGAATCCTTGCCCGCCAAAGATTGCATTGCATCTATTGGCCACCCAACTTGGGAGGTGGGTTAGTTTCGTTTTCCATAAAAGCAAAGACGCACAGTTTCTCCCGATTGTCTCTCGAGCACCTCGTGCATGCCTCTCCCGGACATCTCCGGTGACCACACACCTCCATTGCACTCCTCTTTCGGGAACACCACTTCTTTGGACTCTCTCTCTCTTCGGTTAAGTTACTCTTTAAACCTCGTTTGAAAACCCCGCCGGAGAAACCCCTCTCGGAAAGGACCAACCAAGCCAAGCGCACTAAAACTCTACTGCACACTGACTTGAACCAATATGCAAGTATTATGATTTCTTTGAAATTCATTTAAACTGATTTCTGTGCTGGCTTTCAAAAGGTTTAACTGTTGTAATTTGCCATTCTTTGATCATCTTTCTTTTCCTGTCTTTTCTTCATTTTCACTCTTGTATATATATATGTGTATATCTTCTGTATATATTTAGACGTATAACCTCGGTAGTTTTCATATATTAAACACATTATTCATACTCGATTGTTCTCTTGCTCATTCAACAAAAACCAGGTCACTTTAACGTTTCGATTCTAATACAATCACTCTCTGTTTGATGCTATCATAGGAATTTATCCTCGTGGCCAGAGGATAACACTTCCGTTATAATAGTCTGTGGAAAACTTACTGGTTTGCTGGACAAACGGATAGTTTCTCTACATAATTATTAAACCAGAACTATTCATATATGTGATTGATTATAATTCGTTGTAATTAATTCACCATATATGATTAATTCCCCCTTGCGTTGGTATGCTCATAATAATTATTCATAAAGATTTATGAATTATTATATTCATATTTCACCATAAATTGATTAATAACTGATCGCTACACGTGATCGCTACAGGTGTTTTCACATCAGTTTTTTAGAATTCGGTTTACAATGTTGATCTGATTACCATGAGAACAGTGTCACGTGCTGCTGCTTCAGCAATCATATTATAGAAAATGTCAGAATAAATAAATGTTCAACAACCTGACAGAAGTCGATCCATTTCTGTGTTGGTAGGGTGTAAATGTAACTGTAAATATTCACTTTCCCATATGGCCTTGGAGGAGAATCGGATGGGCATTCAGCGGACAGACACTGACACACTGTATTTTTTTATTTTTATTTTGTATTTATTTCAACAAATGACAACCAAAATCAAACCCATAGAAGTGTATAAGTGGCTGTGTTCAAGTTATACTCATTCACATGCCGAGTGAGACTCATACTCGCAAATGTAATGTTAATTAAAGCTGCAAGCAGCACTGAAAGGGCCCTCGCACCCGGGCTCACCCATTGGCCTTCAGAAAAGAGTGAATAGTGGGCGACATGCATGTAAGTGTGTAAATACAGGAGAATAAAAGCAAAGTCATGTCAAAGTGGCACACTTCCTGCTGCCAACAGGTGGCGCTTTGACCGTAACTGAATATTGTGATATAGATGTGTTCAGGCCAGAAATATTATCAAATGTCTTAAGTTTGGAGCAGATCGGACATTGTATGCCTAAGTTATAACAACTTCCTGTTTTGTGGCGTGTTTTATGGTGGGTAACTTTTACCTTAACACCTTTAACCTTATTATTTATTATTCTCAGGTTAGGTTGAGTAAGTCAAATCTGACCTAAATCATAAGCATTCAAACAATACTTACAATATGTTCAGAAGACTTCTCTGTGGTCTGTTCGTGCTCAAGGGTTTAGTAATAAGAATATCGGTAGACAATTATTTGCAATTAATGTAATAATAGTTTTAATTACAATTTAACAAAAGTAAAGGCAAACAAAGGTTATTAACAAAGTTATCTAAACAAAGCAAAGTTTCAATCAAAGGTGTAAAAGCTGGGTTTCTCGCGTCGAGAGACACTGCTCAATCAGTATCTGTCTGGCCAGTCTTCTCATCAGTCTTTTATACTCAAACAGTTCACTGCCGATGTTAAATTCTCTTCTGCTGTCATCAGTTGGAGAGCTGCCAAGTCTTCCACCATCCTTTTAAGGTGTTTCTGACGTAGCCTGCTTTTCCTCTTGTTAGCTCTCCTCTTGGCTCTTCTCCTCTGTGTCCGTCTCGTTTTTGTCTGTAAAACATGCCTTATCTACAACATTACAATTCTCTTGTATCTAATACATAAATGTTTTCTACTCTATGTTACTTTAATATACTATACACCACAGTTTCATAGTTAACATATACTGTAAGTAAAGTAGTCATATACAAATTACTTTAACATGGTTAAGTATACATGCATACATAATGTCATTAGTTTGCTTTTCTACATTACATCATTTTAATACATTTTAATGCATCATCACTAATTGGTTTACATAAACTACTACAAAGCCAAAACAACTTTAAACAAAATAGAGTAATTGCATAATCATCATATTCATCAACAGGCGTTAATCGCATACATTACCACTTAGCCAAGTGCTGCATGATTTAACGTGTCTCGCATGTTTGGTACTTCATGGCATATTGAAATGTGTTTCTGGTAGTGAATTAAATGTAAAAATGCCATTTCCTTTTGCCAGCAGGTAGCGCTATGACTGAATATTGGTCATATACAGGTGCTGGTCATATAATTAGAATATTGTGAAAAAGTTCATTTTTGTATTGTAAATTATTTTAAAAAATGAAACTTTCATATATTCTAGATTCCCTACATGTAAAATAAAACATTTCAAAAGTTTTTTTTTTTTTTTTTGTTTATTAGAATTTTTCATTTGAGTTTCATTAAATGACCATCCCTACAGTATAAATTCTGGGTATCTCTTGTTCTTTGAAACCACACTAATGGGGAAGACTGCTGACATGGCAATGGTCCAGGAGACAATCATTGACAGCCTCCACAAAGAGAGTAAGTCACAGAAGGTCATTACTGAATGGGTTGGCTGTTTACAGAGTGATGTATCAAAGCATATTAAATGCAAAATTGACTGGAAGGAAGAAATTGGGTAGGCAAAGGTGCACAAGGGATGACCGCAAGCTTGAGAATACTGTCAAGTAAAGCCGATTCAAACACTTGGGAGAGCTTCACAATGAGTCAAATGAAGCCGGAGTCAGCGCATCAAGAGCCACCACACTCAGACATCTTCAGGAAAAGGACTACCAAGCCACTTCTGAAACAGAAACAACGTCAGAAGCATCTTACCTGGGCTAAGGAGAAAAATAACTGGACAGTGAACAGTGGATGAAAGTCCTCTTTTCAGATAAAAGTAAATTTTGCATTTCATGTTGAAATCATGGTCCCAGAGTCTGAAGGAAGACTGGAGAGGCACAGAATCCAAGCTGCTTGAAGTCTAGCTGGAAGTTTCTGAAGTCAGTAATGATTTGAGGGGGCCGTGACGTCTGCTGGTGTTGGTCCATTGTGTTTTATCAAGTGCAAAGTCAATGCAGCCATCTTCCAGGAGATTTTGGAGCACTTTATGCTTCCATCTGCTGACAAGCTTTATGGAGATGCTGATTTCCTTTTCCAGCAGGACTTTAGCACCTGCCCACCGTGCAAAAACCACTTCCAAGTGGTTTGCTGACCATGATATTACTGTGTTTTATTGGCCAGCCAACATGCCTGACCCCTGAATCTATGGGATATTTTCAAGAGAAAGATGAGAAACAGTCGATCCAACAATATACAGATGATCTGAAGGCTCAATAGTGCCTCAGCAGTGCCACAGGCTGATCACTTCCATGACACACTTCACTGATGCTGTAATTTGTGCTAGGAGCAAGTCATTTGCTGTAATATGTGCTGCCGACCAAGTATTGAGTGCACAAATGAACATACTTTAAAGAACTTGAACTTTTCTGTTTTGAAAATCCATTTTTTGATTGATCTTAGGAAATATTCTAATATTTTGAGATACTGGATTTTGGACTTTCATGAGCTGTATGCTCTAATCATGAAAATTAAAAAAAAAAAAAAAACTTTTGAAATGTTTTACTTTACATGTAGGGAATCTAGAATATATGAAAGTTTCATTTTTAAAAATAATTTACAATAAAAAAATTACCTTTTTCCACGATATTCTAATTATATGACCAGCACCTGTATACTGGAGAGGTGAGACACACTCAGTCTGTTGCCAGGCTCAGGGTGTGTGTTAAACGCCTTATCCGGCGGGTGAAGGAACACAAGTTGTTTGACGCAGTCATCCCCTTGTCCATTTCTGGTAGCATTAATCAACTGTTTGCAGTGTCATGTCTTCTCATTAACTATCAGAATGGACCATTTGTCAAGGCATGGGCCCAGTGAGTCTACACAGTGTCATTCTTGTCTGTGTCTTTATTATTTGGCACATTGAATTGTAAATATAGTCTGGAAACTGTCAAATTTTCTTACTATGATTGCCTAATAGATTTTGTCTTATCATAGATGTTTTTGACTTGCCACATATAATTCTGTGAACTGTCAGAATGGAGCACTTGTCAAGGCATGGTTTGAAATATTGTAAATATTTTCCGAAAACTGTCTAATTTTCTGACTATGATGGCCTGTTTTTTGCTTACCTTTACTACTGAAGTTCAGAAGTACATCATGATTCTGTTCACGCATGGAGATGAACTGGAGGATCTGGAACAGGCATTGATGAACATCTTAAACTGAAAGATCGTGATGTTGACTGAATGTGGAGGACAATTTTACTGTTTCAAGATCAAGAGTAAATCAGACATCCAGGTACAAGAACTACTACAGAAGATCGAAGGAATGATGATGGGAAATGGTGGAAGATTTAACATGGAACGAATGAAGATGAGCAACAACAAGTTAATAGTCAGTTTTAGGTTATTTTATTGCTATGTTGTAAATGACAATAATAGAAACATGGCAGTTTGTTCACTAAGTGTAAGTCACTAGTTTGTCAAACTGACCTTAAGGGAAGAATCCATACAATCTGTTTTAACAGTGATTTGATCATTCTGTTGTGGTTTCAAGAGAAGATTCAGATTTTCCAAGCAGACATTAAGCAACCACCAAACTGTCCTGCCGCTTATTATGGCTTTAAAGGTGCCCAAGAATGCTTTTTCACAAGATGTAATATAAGTCTAAGGTGTCTCCTGAATGTGTCTGTGAAGTTTCAGCTCAAAATACCCCATAGATTTTTAAAAAAAAATTTTTTTTTATAAACGTGCCGATTTATGCTGTGCGGCCCCTTTAATTCTCGTGTTCTCCGCCAACAGAGCTCAGGCTTGCCTTGAACAGTGCCTAAACAAAGTTTACACAGCTAATATAACCCTCAAATGGATCTTTACAAAGTGTTACAAAGTGTACAAACAGTATTGTATACTGTTATATTGTTTACATTGATTCTGAATGAATTTGAGGCTGTGATCCGTGGCTAAAGGCTAATGCTACACTGTTGGAGAGATTTATAAAGAATGAAGTTGTGTTTGTGAATTATACAGACTGCAAGTGTTTAAAAATGAAAATAGCGACGGCTCTTGTCTCCATGAATACAGTAAGAAATGATGGTAACTTTAACCACATTTAACAGTACATTAGCAACATGCTAACGAAACATTTAGAAAGACAGTTTACAAATATCAGTAAAAATATCATGATATCATGGATCATGTCAGTTATTATTGCTCCATCTGCCATTTTTCGCTGTTGTTCTTGCTTGCTTACCTAGTCTGATGATTCAGCTGTGCACAGATCCAGACGTTAATACTGGCTTGTGTAATCACTTGATCATGGGCTGGCATTATGCAAATATTGGGGGCGTACATATTAATGATCCCGACTGTTGTGTCACAGTCTGTGTTATGTTGAGATTCGCCTGTTCTTCGGAGGTCTTTTAAACAAATGATAAAGGTAAATTCAATTTTTGAATCTAGGGCACTTTTAAGGAAACTACTTTGTTCCTCAGCACATAAAGATTAACTACTTATCGTGAATTCAGACTGTGGAGATGTGGTTTCTCCACTGCATGGATCTTCATGTGTATCTTCAGGTGACTTTTAAAAGAGAAACTCTTTCCACACTGATCACACGTGTGCCGCTTCTCTCTGCTGTGGATCCTCTCATGTGTTTTCAGAGATGATGACTGATTGAATCTCTTGTCACAGTGTGAACACTTGTAATGTTTCTCTCCAGTGTGGATCCTCTCATGTGTTTTCAGAGATGATGAATCACTGAATCTCTTGTCACACTGTGAACACTTGTAAGGTTTTTCTCCAGTGTGAATTCTCTGGTGCACTTTTAAACTGTATGCTGTAGTAAAAGTTTTCTCACACTCAAAGCACATGTACTCTCTCACACCAGTGTGTATTTTCTCATGTTCTTGTAAACTATACAGCCGTGAAAAACTCTTTCCACACACAGAACATGAATGTGGCTTCTCCTTTGTATGAACTCTCAGGTGTCTCTTCAGGTTTGTTGCCCAGCGAAACGTTTTGCCGCATTCATTACATGCGAACCGCTTCTCTCCGGTATGAACTGCACTGTGAATCTCAAGACTTTGTTTTGATGTAAAACTCTTCCCACACTGATCACATGTGTGTGGCTTCTCTCCAGTGTGAACTTTCATGTGACTCTTAAGATGTCCTTTTTGTTTGAAGCTCTTCCCACATTGATCACATGTGAACGGCTTCTCTCCTGTATGAACTCTCATGTGAAGCTCAAGATGTTTTTTATTTGAGAAACTCTTCCCACACTGATCACATGTGAATGGCTTCTCTCCTGTATGAATTCTCATGTGAACATCAAGACTTTTTTTGGTTGATAAACTCTTTCCACACTGAGTGCAGGTTGTAGATTTCTTGGCTCTTGTTTTCTTTAAAAAAGTATTTTTAGCCTTTGAGCGACTCAAAGATTTTTCTCCAGGTTTGTCATGATGTTCCTCCTCCACTTCACTCAGTTCTTCACTCTCCTCCTTCACTTCCATCAGCTCTGAAATCACAATAAAAGTTAATTTTCAGTATATTAAAGTAATTCAAAATGAGGATTATGAAGTGAAAGAACATAAAGTAAACCTTCATGTACTGAAGTAGACAACTGCTATGAAATATTCTGATCACTTTGATGCCTTTTATATATTTATTATGTCCCTGAAACAGTTATTATATTTAAAACATAGACAAATCACCATGTTTCTGTAGTGAGAACTATTAAATATGTTGATGAATCACAATTATTGCTATATTTTGACACCAACTTTTAGATTGATATTTATTGTACTAAAACTGTTTAATTATTAAGAGTTAGTCACTTTTTCTTTCACAGACTTCCACACATGTGAATGTGGGACACTGAAAACAAACTCAAGTGAATTTCGACCCTCAACCCCGTTATGAATTTTCCTCATCTTAAAACTGTGACGCCCAGGAAGTGACATCATCTGGGCTCTTTCTACAGCATGATGGGAGGACAAGAAAATAATCTCCATCCATCGTCTCAGTTTTTACACAAACTGTACAGTGTTGATCACATTCGTCAAACCTGTTACCAAAGTTATTGTAAGAAGAATATTCTATATAACTATGAATAACTTCTACATTTTATGAAAAATACAACTTTATCAATAACTATAAATCAGCTTTTGCTTAAGTCAAGCTTACAACCCTGTCAGCCATTCTGGAAGGTGAATTTACTTGATACAGTTTGGTGTTTACTGATATTACTGTTTTTTCTTTTGAAACAAGTCTAAAATGTTGGTCACATTATTGCAAATTTTGAACCAGATTTAAAATAAATGTAAAATAATCTGTATTTTGACCTGATGTTGACAATCAATATGAACATTTTTCAAATCTCACTTTACTGACCATTTGTTGAATATTAGATGAACTGCATATTTAAATGTGTAGTTGAATCTTTCCAACATGAATGTTGTTCAGCATCATGAATGAATGAAGAATAAACACCAACCTCTTTGTTCTTCAGTATCTTCACTGTGTTTCATTCTGCAGGGTTCTGGATCACTCATGTTCTCACTGTCCTCTTCAATAAACTCAGTCTTTACAGATTTCAGCTCTTCCTGATGCTCTGATGCTCATCTGATGGAAATATTCCAGTATTTATTGATGCATTCCAGTGGGAGGAGCTTCACTGATGATGTGACTGATGTGGGAGGAGCTTCACTGATGATGAATCCCAGTGTGGGAGGAGCTGATCTGCCAAAATAAAAAAATATATATATCAGTAACAGGGTTTGTTTTTATATATAAATGATAACAATATAATGTAACGAAATTTTACAAATATTAATAATGGTAAGAAAAACAGTTAAAAGCACAAAGACAAAAATAATTGTACATATCTGTAGTCATCAAATCTCCTCAGTCTGTTGACAGCAATGAAATGAGCTTTAAGTGTCAATTTACAGCAGATCTGAAGACATCAGCATAATAAATGAGGTGAAAACAGGAACTATTGACATGAAATAAAGAGTGTTTTCAGCAGTTTCTCTGTTAATATTGATGATCCTCAGACTATCAACACTCATTCAACAAGACATTCACATCATCTCACTTTATTCTGAGTGTTTGCTGTTAGAAACACATTATTGGAGTCACGATATATGAGAAAAGACTATAAAACTGATCTATTGAGAGATAATACTGTTATTTCTCACAACATGACATAGATAAAAAACCATACAAAAACAAACAATAATGACACTCATCTTCATCAACCACTGCTGCTTAATAACTATTAATTAACTATAACCATGAAACATGGTTTGATTTTATGATAAGATTCATTGTAATAAAGTAATTAGATCTTTAACATGTAACACTTTTATGTGCAGAAACTGAAAACTCTCCCGTCTCAGACTCACAAATCCTGCTGGAAAGATCTCACTTAGAGAAAAACTCTGAGATTTTAGATTTCTACTTAAACTATTTGCAGTTTTTGTAAAGCTTTCATTTGTTGTATGGACATCATTGCATAAGGAACTACTTTGTCACTTTCTGGAACATGTTTTTATTTTTTATTAATATGGTCATTTATCTAAAACTATTATAAATGTTTTGCTTTTGATTTAGTATGATGTTGTTATTAAACAGTGTTTCGTTTTGTTTCTGAATGAATCTGCATTTTGAGCGAATCAATCGGGTGAATCGATTTAGTGGTGCACTCATAAAGAGAGCCATTTACTTCATTTCTGAATGAATCAGTCGTTTGAATGAATCAATTGAATGGAAAGGACTCAGTAACTTACTCATTAAGACATTAACTTCCACCTACTGGCAGTTTTAAATTATTTTTTAGAGAATAACTTTAATAAATAAATTTTTCCATATTAATAATTAATAATTATCATTTACTCACCCTCACGTTGAATCAAATAAAATATTTAAAGCTACTTTTTGTAATGTCTCTTAGATGATCTTTTGGAGGTAATTTCTCAGACAGATTTTACATGGGATTAAATTGTGATTAATTAATTGCCATATTGTGTAATTAATTAAATAAATTAATTTATCTAAAACGAAATGTTTTGTTTTAATATGGTAAAATGTTTAGCAGCAGTGGTTGTTGAAGATGAGTGTCATTAGTGTTGGATTTTGTATTATTGGTGTCATGTTGTGAGAAATAACAGTATTGTCTTTCAGTAGAGCAGTTTATAGGACTCCAATAATGTGTTTCTAACAGCAAACACTCAGAATAAAGTGAGATGATCTGCTAATGATGTGAATGTCTTGTTGAATGAGTGTTGATAGTCTGAGGATCATCAATATTAACAGAGAAACTGCTGAAAACACTCTTTATTTCATGTCAATAGTTCCTGTTTTCACCTCATTTATTATGCTGATGTCTTCAGATCTGCTGTAAATTGACACTTAAAGCTCATTTCATTGCTGTCAACAAACTGAGGGGATTTGTGGACCTCAAATATAAACAATTATTTTTATCTTTGAGCTTTTAACTGTTTTTCTTACAGTTCTTTACTACTTTTCTAGATATCTGTCATTATTTTAATGGAGAAACAGAATAAAGACAATAATCAGTTGTTTTATGATAGACTGATATAAATTCTGAATGCGTTTAGTTTATGGGTGAAATACAAAAAGGGGTATATAGCACAAAAAAAATAATTAATTGAAAAAGAAAAAACTTTTCAGGCATATTTAGAACAAGAATCATTTGACAACATTCAAACACTGTACTGAAGGATCACAGTGCAGCCCAAAATACTCTTTAATTGACATTTTAAATCTTTATAAATCTTTATACCACTTTCCTTCAAACCACTAGCTTTCACTCATTTGTCACCAAGAAGTTTTTAATCATTTAAAATATAATGAAATTTAGTATGATCTCTTATTCTTTTATATATTTTATTAAATACAGGTTAAAATAACTATTTCCTTTTTGCATTAAATATATCTGTTACACCAAATGATGGCACATTAAAAGATTTTATTTTCACAAAAGTAATTTGAAACATTAAACAGACACATTTCATTTAGTGGGTTTTCTATGTAAAATCACTTTTGTCCATTTAATTTGATGCAGACACTACAGTTTGATATTTGGACTTTAACCCTATGAAAACAAACACAGTAGCCTAACTGATATTTTTGATTTGGGCAGATCTGAGAGCTGTTTCATAAAAGATGCTAAGAAAAGCGAGGATTAAACTCCAAACCCTGACTTGAATTAACCTAACAAATGAGTTTGGGCTAAAACGGTTTCATAAAAGGTAATTGAAGTTCACGCAGTCCCGCTAATTCGATCCAGGTTTACCTAGTCAAGATAATTTCGCGTGCACGCTTTTTTTAAGCAGCCCTAGAGGTCGATCATGGATCAAATCGATCCACCATAGGAAACGGCATACATTTTGTGCTATTTTATGCGTTTGAGACATGGTGTTTTCCTCAGTGCATAACTTACTTTTCACAAGTTTATTCTCCATCTGTAAATGTTAGAAAATCATGCAAATATTTCCATTTTGAGGCTAAACTTCACAGTGAACGAGCGCTGTTGCGCGCTAAACAGACGGGATGCAATAGAAGCGCAATAATTCCAAAATATACATTTCGCTAAAATATTTGATGTTGGACATTAAATGTAACTTATTTACAATTTTAATCCTACAAGTAAGTGTATTTTTATGATAGTAACTGTAAATGGACTATTGTAATGGGGTAAATCAATACTTTGGGCCATTTACTGAGTTTAGATTCATCTTACCAATTAAAATTTAGTCTGTGCATATTTATTTAAATTTTAAATTTTGTGATTTTAATTTCTGCTCTTCTAATAACCACAAAGAGTACTACAGCTGCCAAACAAAACCAGGAAAAAATGTATCATATATTTTAAAACAATTAAATATTGGACACAAAACATTTAGCCAGTAAGAAGGGAAAACCTGTAGGTGACACACACACACACACACACACACACACACACACACACACACACACACACATACATATATAATTCAATTCAATAGCAAAAAGTGTCACAATCAACCTGAATTCACTATATATATATATATATATATATATATATATATATATATATATATATATATAATATGAGACCAGAGTATAGATTAAATATGGGCCTTGGAAAAGGCTAGCTGACTTTATTGTGCTTTGACTACAGTGGGTAGTTTCAGTGTGGACAACAACCATACATGTCACTTCTGCAGACTGCATCTTACTCGGTTACTCTTTTCATAGCTTTTGCTGGCTCTGAAACACTCACTTAGTATTTCTCCTGCTCTTTGTCTAGCAAAAAATCACTCATCACTTAATGAAAGCTTACAAATGAAGGCCTTATTGTTTCAGGGGTCTTGTCACAGGTCTATTGATTTTGAATTTCTGTGTTACTTTTGCTATATTTTCACACTTAAAACAATGATTTGGTAATCCTCTTGTATTCTTCTGTGCTAAGAAATAAGTCTCCTGACAGTTCTCTCCCAAGTGCTTCCATTGTTGTCAGTATTAAGTCTGAGAATGATTCAGTGGGCTATATAACACTTTTAATGGTCAAGAAATTACTTCTCTTTAAATGTTTTGGTTCATCATACTTACCTTTTAATAAAAAAAAGCTACTTACACCAATATTTGTTTTTTATTTAGCACTATTTAGTAAATGTGTATATATATATATATATATATATATATATATATATATATATATATATATATATAACACACACACACACAAGAATATTGTTTCACTGCTGATTTGCTCCTTTCTAAATAAAACCTAACCAATCTAAACTGTGGATTAAAAGGCAGCACATTACTACATACAAGATTACAGCCCGCAAGCAAAGCACTTACTACAGATTAACAGTACAGCAGTACATTACAGCAGTACATTAAAAATACTTAACATAAACTGGTTTAGATTACATGATTTGTATTACCTGTATTTATGTTCTTCACTTGGATCCAGCTGTTATTTCTCACAATATGACATTAATAATACAAAAATCAACACACACTCACCATCATCAACCACCAAAGATGAATTACTACAGAGATATGAACTCAAAGTTTGATTTTCTAATAATAAGTACATTGATTGCAGTAGTGAAATTAGATCAGAAGAGACAATGATCACAAAACCTTTCGAAAATAAAGAGCAGCACAAAGTAAGGTTATTGTCATAATACAGAAACATCTCATATTTAAGATATCAAAGCAGTGATCTGTATTAAATCCAGTATAATCACCAGTATAGGCTACATGTAGATTAGAGAGGATGAATTAAAGTGTGAACTCATTGTAAATGAAATACACTAAAATGAGTTTTCAGAAATATAAACCAGAATGGGAGTCTGAGAAGTGAAAGGTTTCCTCAGATGAACTGCATTAAGTGAAGATTATAGAGCTTTTTAGCTTAAGATGATTTAAGTTTTATCTGCTTTGTATCGTAACCAATAAAAAAAGTGTTTTTATTGTTATGACTGCCTCCTGTGAGACTCCCGTGAGACTTTAGCCTCAGAACAGAAGCTCAAGAGAGTCTTCTCCATCACTCCTGAAGATCTTCAGCTGCGGCGGGTGACGACATTATGATTGAGGCAGATCTGACTATCCTGACCCTACCTGAATAATCACAGGGTTAAAGCTGAAAGATTAAAAGACACAGCGACTGACAATATATATGACATTTGTGTGTGTTTTGTAATATTTATGTTGTATAATCTGTACATTAATATGAGCTTTGTTCATTTTGAACTTAGACATAACACATTTAAACTCCTCAGGATTGTTTTTGGTGTTTCGTATCAGGGCTCACCTGTAGAGCACGTGTTGGTATCTCCTGCTTTCACACTCCATCTCTGAGAAAAGAAGAAACTAATGTTAAATTAGTGTCATTAGTGTTTGTTTTTGTGTTAATGTTTTATTCATGTTATATTGTCAGAAATAACAGTATTGTCTTTCAATAGAGCAGTTTTATAGTCTTTTCTCATATATTTGACTGATGTTTATTTATTTATTATTTGATAGGGGCAGTGTGTGTTAATGGACAGACACGATTGTACATGAATGTAAACACACCGGATTGTAGCCGAAGGCTAATTTCCATCCGTTGTCCCGGGAGCTGGGGTCACAAAGGGCCACTGCACGATCCACATTATTGCACACACCTCACATTGCACACTACTCACATTGCACAATTCACAATATTACACAATCCACTCATTACATTACACTCATAAATTATTATTATTGTACAAATCGTAATTATTGCGCGGTCACAATAATGCACAGTCAGATCAACCACAATGCAAATAATGTATATGCTGATTCAAATAATCACTTTCTAACAGCAAACACTCAGAATAAAGTGAGATGATCTGCTAATGTCTTGTTGAATGAGTGTTGATAGTCTGAGGATCATCAATATTAACAGAGAAACTGCTGAAAACACTCTTTATTTCATGTCAATAGTTCCTGTTTTCACCTCATTTATTATGCTGATGTCTTCAGATCTGCTGTAAATTGACACTTAAAGCTCATTTCATTGCTGTCAACAGACTGAGGGGATTTGTTGGTTACAGATATGTTTATTTCTGTCTTCATGCCATAAATGTTTTTCTTACAGTTCTTTACTACTTTTCTAGACATCTGTCATTATTTTAATGAAGAAACAAAATAAAGTTAGAATGAGAAACAAAAAGTTCTAAATTAGCCTCATTTGCTTTACGATAGATGGATATAAATGATTAATGCAATTAGTTTAAGAGTGAAATACAAAAGGGGTTAATATAGAAAAAAAAGAAAGAAAGAAAGAAAGAAAGAAAGAAAGAAAGAAAAAATCTTGTCAGGCATATTTAGAACAAGAATCATTTGACAACATTCAAACACTGTATTGAAGGATCACAGTGAAGCCCAAAATACTCTTTAATTGTCATTTTAAATCTTTATACGTTGCCACTATCATTCGTCCCACTAGCTTTCACCTATTTGTCACCAAGAAGTTTTTTAATCATTTAAAATATAATGAGATTTAGTATGATCTCTTACTCTTTTATATACTTTATTAAGTTCTAGTCAAAAAAAAATTGTTTCATTTTTACATAAATATATCTGTTACACTAAATGATGATGGGACATTAAAACATTTGGTTTTCACAAAAGTAATTTGAAACTTTAAAATAGACACTTGCATTTAATGGGTTTTCGATTTAAATTTGATGCAGACACTACAGTTTGATCTCTGGACTTTAACCCTATAAAAACAAACACAGTAACTGATATTTTAGATTTGGGCCGATCATCTCCTCCAACCAATCTCTGGTTCAGTCAGTGAAGATCCGCCCACTACAGGTCACTATCAGTGAAGCTCCTCCCACAGCAGTCACATAATCAATGAAGCTCCTCCCACAGCAGTCACATCATCAGTGAAGCCCCTCCCACAGCAGTTCATCAATAAATACTGGGATATTCCCATCAGACGAGCATCAGGAGCTGAAACCAGTAAAAACTGAGTTTATTAAAGAGGACAGTGAGAAGATGAGTGATCCAGAACCCTGCAGAATAAAACACTCTGAAGAACAAAGAGGTTGGTGTTTATTCTTCATTCATCAAACTATCAAATACATAATGAAACTTTAATGACAACATTCATGTTAGAAAGATTCAAACACTTCTGCATATTTAGATATGCAGTTAAACTATGAAATTATACATAATGTTCTTTCCTAACAGAAGCTCAGTAAAGGGAAGTTTGAGAAACTTTCATACTGATTGTCAACATCAGATCAAACTAAATATTTATTTTACATTTATTTCAATATCTGCTTCACAGTTTGCAAAAGTGTTTCCAGAATTTAGGCATTTTCAATACAGTTTTCAACATTGCTAATTTTAGGAATAAACTGTAACACCAAAATGTATGAAGTGAATGAACTTTCCAGAATGGCTGACAGGGTTGTGAGTGTAACTTGAGCAAAATCTCTTCTTACAGTAACTTTGGTAACAGGGTTGATGAATGCAGTCATTCATTTGTGTAAAAACTGAGACAATGGATTGGGATTATTTTCTTGTCCTCCCATCATGCTGTAGAAAGAGCCCAGATGATGTCACTTCCTGGTGTCACAGTTTTAAGAAATCCTCTGGTTTTGAAAGGAGGAAAATCATGTCAGAAGTAACAGGGTTGAGTGAATCATGTAGGACACTGATAATAACACATTTAAAGATGCAGTCAGTCTAGACTTTGAGCATGTGAACTTTCTACAGACACAGCAATGTTCAAGATATGACGTGATATAAAAACATAAATAACAAATAATAATCACTCCAAAATTTTAAAATATACAATCTACTCCACTTTACTGCAAAATTTACTTGATCTTGTGTTTCTGGTGTCCCACATTCACATGTGTATGAAAGGAAGTCAGTGGAAGGAGAAGTCTCTGTGAACGGCCCTTAATAATTACACAGTTTTTAGGAAAATTTATTAAATATGTAAAAATATGGCTGTTAATATCACATTAGATAATTTTGTCATTGATCAAATATATTACTCAAAATATTTCAGAGCAATGTGTTCTTTATTTTCTTAATATTATTTATAAATTATCAAGAATTATTTAAGGGAAGGTGACAGAGCAGCTATTTGGGAAATTCTGTAGCCAGAAGACCTCCATTCAGTGCTGATTGTCTTAATTCAGTAGCCTGGGTGCCAGCCCGAACCCCACCCACAACATTTTTTGGACGGGAAGTTCGGTCTGGACTCGATCCATTGTGGAGTAATTATGCTCGGCTCCCAGAAGGCAGAGCCAATCAAATTGCCAGGGCGGGCTTTAATCGATGATGGACAGGCTATCTGCGGTTACGTAACCACCCACGTCATCAAAGAGCGCTTGGGTTGAATTGGTTGACTGCAGCTGGAGAAGTAAGATGTTTAGATTCCACTATCACGTCTGTAATAAAAGAAATCGACAGCGCATTAATTTTAAAAGACGAACAAAGAACCGCAATCAAGGCATTTGTCGATGGGAAAGATGTGTTTGCCGTCCTTCCAACGGGATTCGGCAAAAGTTTAAGTACAAGTTCAACATACGTCACTTACTGCGTTGCTCTGATTGGTTGTAGGTCTATCCAATTGAGTGCAGAGTTTTTTTTTTTTTACTGGTTCGGTTAAGACACGCCCCATAATTCAAGTGCAATGGAGCAGTATCAGACTCACATTCTGCCTAGAATATGAGTATGACGAAGTCAGGCTATTAATTCAGTAAATCTTGATGTAAAAACATTTGAAATTGGAGTCAGATTAAATGAGCAGCTAAAGTAAAATTGAGACGTCTCGGTTACATGTGTAACCCTCGTTCCCTGAAGGAGGGAACGGAGACGTACGCCAGTAGTGACCAACGAATTGGGATATCGCTAGAGAGCCCTATTAGCTTCGAGTGAACTAAAACAGGCCAAAGGAATTGGCGTGCGATATTTGCATAATGCGCACCGCCTCTGACAGGTGTATAGAAATAGGAAGCAGATGCAATCACACTCTGTTTTTCGCTGAGGAGACAACTGGTGTCCACGCAGCAGCGAGGGTATAGAAACTGTGGCGACGGGACGTACGTCTCCGTTCCCTCCCTCAGGGAACGAGGGTTACACATGTAACCGAGACGTTCCCTTTCAGTCGGTCACGTTCGACGTACGTCAGTAGTGACCGACGAATTGGGATCCCAAATAAAGCGCCACAGTTACGAAACCCCTTCCAGTGCCCAGCGCAAGCTCTAGCCACCCGTCGCACCAACTGGGACGGTGAAGGGGGCAAGCTTTACGCCGAGAGAGTTTACTGCTGTCTAACCAAATACCCACTAAGTAAACTAGACTACACTGGGGAAGCGAACCCGAAGGGGACGCTGCGGAGGCCGGGGGGCAGTACGCATATGGAGTCCCTGGGATGGCTCCACCTGAGTAGGGGGAGACATATCTGACAGGTGACAGCAGAGCTGGCTCTGCTAAGGGAAAGACACGGGCTCACCGTAGGGAGTTTGACCGTGGACAATTACACATATGGGACCACTTCACGTAGAGGAGTCACAGCATATGGAACCCAGCCAAACAGACAACTTCAGAGACGGATGTTGGCCTGGCATCAGACACTCCGCAATGTCCGAGCCGAAGGGGAAGGCGGAGGAACTCGACAGGGTTCGCCAAGCGGGGAACGCGACTGGAGTCAAAGATGCACGTATCCGGCCCAGGGGGCGGGAGTGGCATTGCAAGCCGACACTTAGAGCGGGTTCAACGGGTCTACCGGCTAGTGGAAGCGAGTACACGGGAAGATACCGGCTCTACACGTAGGCTATAGAATCTAGCGAACGTGTTAGTTGTGCGCCCAGCCCGCAGCTCTACAGATATCTGTCAGCGAGGCGCCATGAGCCAGCGCCCAGGAAGAGGCCACTCCTCTGGTGGAGTGGGCTCTCAACCCAAGAGGGCAAGGCACGCCCTGGGATTCGTATGCCAGGGCGATGGCATCCACTATCCAGTGGGCCATCCTCTGCTTGGAGACAGCCTTTCCCTTCTGCTGGCCTCCGTAACAGACGAAGAGCTGATCTGAGGTCCTGAAGCTTCGCGTTCTGTCTACGTACACACGCAGAGCGCGGACGGGACAGAGCAAAGCTAGGGCTGGGTCTGCCTCCTCCGAAGGCAGCGCTTGCAGGTTCACTACCTGATCTCTGAAGGGAGTGGTAGGAACCTTGGGCAAATATCCGGGCCGGGGTCTCAGGATGACGTGAGAGTCACCGGGCCCGAACTCTAGGCACGATTTGTCGACCGAAAATGCGTGCAGATCCCCTACCCTCTTAAGCGAAGCCAATGCAACCAGGAGGACGGTCTTGAGAGACAGTGCTTTTAACTCGACTGATTGCAAAGGTTTGAAGGGATGACCCCGGAGAGATGTAAGAACCAGGGTCAGATCCCAAGAGGGTATGGAGGAAGGGCGAGGAGGATTTAGTCTTCATGCCCCCTGCATGGTGATGTGCGGCGATAGCGGCAACATACACCTTGAGGGTGGAGAGAGACAGCCTTCGCTCCAAGCCCTCTTGCAGGAAGGAAAGCACAGATCTGACCGAGCATGATTGGGAGTCCTCTTGGCGAGAGGAGCACCATTCAACGAATAGGTTCCACTTCAACGCATAGAGGCTACTCGTGGAAGGAGCTCTAGCGGAAGTGATGGTGTCTACGACCGCTTGCGGGAGATCACTCAGAACCTCCGCATCCCATCCAGGGACCACACATGGAGGTTCCACAGGTCGGGACGCGGGTGCCATAGGGTGCCCCGTCTCTGAGTCAGGAGGTCCTTCCTCAGAGGAATCGGCCAGGGAGGGGCTGTCGTGAGGAGCATCAAGTCCGAAAACCAGGTCCGAGTGGGCCAGTATGGAGCCACTAACAAGACCTGCTCCTCGTCCTCCCTGACCTTGCACAGGAGCTGTGCGAGAAGGTTCACTGGGGGAAACACATATTTGCGTAGGCCCCAGGGCCAGCTGTGTGCCAGGGCATCCGTGCCGAGCGTGCCACCGGTCAGGGAATAGAACCACTGGCAGTGGGCAGTTTCTGGGGAGGCAAACATCTATCTGGGCCTCGCCGAAAAGCTGCCAGATCAGCTGGACCGCCTGGGGATGGAGCCGCCACTCGCCCGCAAGTGGAGGCTGCCGTGAGAGCTCGTCGGCTGCACGGTTGAGCACACCTGGGACATGAATGGCACGAAGTGACCTCAGATGCTTCTGACTCCATAACAAGAGATGGCGGGTGAGTTGCGACATGCGACAGGAGCATAGACCACCCTGATGGTTGATGTACGCAACGGCCGCAGTGCTGTCTGAGCGGAGCAGTACGTGCTTGTCTGACAGCAGCTCCTTGAAGCGGCCCAGTGCAAGACGTACTGCTAGCAACTCCAGGCAATTGATATGCCAATGCAGCTGAGGCCCCGTCCAAAGACCCGACACTGCATGCCCGTTGTACGTGGCCCCCCATCCGGTGGCAGAGGCATCTGTGGAGACCACAGCGTGCCTGGACACCTGTTCGAGGGGCACTCCCGCCCGCAGGAACGAGGGGTCCGACCACCGGATGAGGGTGCCCATCTCGGGACCTGGCCGCGGAGCCAGTGTTGAAGCAGCCTCATATGGAGCAACCCGAGCGGCGTGACCGCGGCTGCAGATGCCATAGGAGCCTCTGAAAGTCCTTCAGTGGGGCCGCTGTCCTGCGCTTGAGCGTACTCAGGCAGGTCAACACCGACTGGACGTGCTCCTCGGTGAGTCACACAGTCCGGGCGACTGAGTCTAGCTCTAGACCGAGATAAGAGATCCTCTGCCCGGGGTTGAGTTTGCTCTTGTCCCAGTTGACCCGAAGACCCAACCGACTGAGGTGAGCTAAAACCATGTCCCTGTGTTCGCACAACTGCTCTCGCGAGCTGGCCAGGATCAACCAGTCGTCGAGGTAGTTGAGGATGCGAACGCCCTGTTCCTTGAGGGGAACAATGGCCGCCTCTGCAACCTTCGTGAAGACGCGGGGCGACAGGGCCAGCCTGAAGGGTAGGACTTTGTACTGATATGCCCGACCCTCGAACGCAAACCGTAGGAAGGGTCTGTGACGAGGCAGAATCGAGACATGAAAGTACGCGTCCTTCAGGTCGATCACTGCAAACCAATCCTGGGGACGGACGCATTTGAAAATGCGCTTCTGCATGAGCATCTTGAACGGCAGCTTGTGAAGGTACCGGTTCAAGACGCGCATATCCAGAATTGGCCGTAGCCCACCGACCTTTTTTGGTACAATGAAGTAGGGGCTGTAAAACCCTGACTTCATATCGGCTGGAGGGACCGGCTTGATTGCATCCTTCGCCAGGAGGACAGCAATCTCCTGAGTGAAGTGGACAGCCCTGAAAACTGGGGGACGCCGGGTGAACTGAATCGCATAGCCGAGTCTGATGGTGTGAATGAGCCAGCGGGATGGGCTGGGGAGCGCTATCCACGCTTCCAGACACCGAGCCAGCGGGACCAAAGGCACCACAGACGTACCGGGGGTGGGGCAGCGAGGCAGAGTACGGGGACCCGACTCGGACGGCATGGGAGCGGCCCGGAGAGTGGTCGGACTCTGCGAGGCAGCAGTGCGTATGGGAGACGGCGCACGGAGCGCGGCTTACACATCACACTGCCACCTGCTGGCGAAGTGAGAAGGGCCTGCGAGCGGCAAGGCGGGGCCTCGCACGCTGACAGACGCACCCTCTTGTGAACTGGAGGTTGGGGAAACTGCTCTTTTTGTGAGGAAGTGGGTACCGTTGGTCTCCGGAGAGCCAGCGGCGGTGGACTGACAGACACACACACAAATTGGGAGATGATGGAAAACTCTCCCGTAGAGCAGGATCCTTCCCCTCCAGGGCTGCCAGGGCTGGGCACCACGTCCGCGACTGGCACCCTACTGTTTGGCTGGTGTTGGCTGCTGCTTTACCAACTTAGCAGAGGTGGAGGACGACGCGGGTGGGCGCCCTCGGCGACGAGCAGGCTGAGGCTGAGCCGCCGGCGGCAGGGTGGAGGCAGCAGCGGACCGCCGGGGCATGACATGTTTGATCGCCTCAGCCTGCTTCTGTGCGGTGGAGAACTGTTGGGCGAAGCTCTCCACCGCATCGCCGAAAAGGTCGACCGGAGATACGGGAGTCCAGGAACCGATGTTTGTCGGTTTCCCTCATGTCCGCAAGGGTCAGCCAGAGGTGGTGTTGCTGGACTACTAAGGCGAGGTCGGTGGCAGCACACAGCTCCCCAAGCAACTGTTGGTCAAGCCCTCCCTGGGGCATTTCTGAAAGCGCTTTTGCCTGATAAACCTGCAAAAGTGCCATGGCATACAGGGCGGAGGCAGCTTGTCCACAGGCTCTGTAAGCTTTCTCTGTCAATCCTGACGAGAATTTACAGGCCCGGGACGGGAGACGCGGTTCACCACGCCAGCCAGTGGCAGTTGGACACAGCTGCATTGCAACGGACCGCTCGACTGGCGGGATCCTCGCATATCCCCTGGCCTCTCCGCCATCCAGGGAGGTGAAGGCGGACGAGGGTCCAGACCTCGCACGAATGCTATACGGCGCCCGCCAAGATCTGGTCACCTCATCGTGCACCTCCGGGAAGAAAGGCATCAATCATCAAGCCAAGAGGGCCCGGGAAAGGGTGGAGGGTTCCACACGAGTCCGGCACTCTCGACTGCCCGGGAAAGCACAGCCGTCAACTCGGGATCGGCTTCGGGCAACGCTACAGTCCCAGAGGGAGGGAGCGCAGCCGAGTCTTCATCTCCCGAGGACTCCTGCTCACCTTCCGATGCTGAGATCGACATCTGATCCTCAGCGGGTGCACCAAAGGTAACGGCTAGAGGGCCGTAGAGGGCCCAGCGGAAACCGATGGCAGCACGACGGGTTGCAGTGCTGATGAGGCGGCAGGGGCCCGCGGAGCGGTGCTCGGCGGGGAAGCCCTAACCGTAATCCTCAGATCACCTTGCCTATACGCCGCCGAACCGTCATTCCGACCGGAGCCGGAAAAAACGGCCGCATGGGGCATAGGGGAGGGGACCCCCGCTCCCTGAGAACCAAGGAACGAGAGTCTCGATCTCAGCACTGCGATAGTCATATTCCCGCAGTGAGAAAATGAACTATCCACAAAAGCTGCTTCAGCGTGCTGAACGCCCAAACACGTGATGCAGAGATTGTGCCCATCAGCAGGGACCAGGGAACGACCGCACCCAGTAACGCACAGACGAAATGACATCTTGATAAAGACGCAGGGTTCGTCTGTGAAGCTCTTTTAGAAGGGGAAAGAACAGCTCTCTCGTGCTGAAGCACGCAGGGAGTATCACGATGTGTTCGGGTACACCACTCCCTGAACACAACGTAGGAACCGGCCCAAATCGCAACAGACAGCACGCTTTAAATGGGACAAATTGCTGTAAAAACAGCAGTTGAGAGCTCAAAGCTCAGGCTCCTCGTTAAGCTCGCAACCTCGCTGCTGTGCCGTAACACCAACAGAAAGCGCTGATCCTCTTCACAGGCTTGTTTAGAAAAACACTCTTTGAAGTCTGTACAGCTGGACACCAATCGGTTGGCTCCGAAGCAAAAGACAGAGTGCGATTGCATCTGCTTCCTATTTATATACACCTGTCGGAGGTGGTGCGCATTATGCAAATATCGCACGCCAATTCCATTGGCCTGTTTTAGTTCACTCGAAGCTGATAGGGCTCTCTAGCGATATCCCAATTCGTCGGTCACTACTGACGTACATCGAACGTGACCGACTGAAAGGGAACTAAATTCTACAATTAAGTGAACTTCACAGGAGCGCTGAAAAGACATACACACATTATACCTTCACCCAGACCACTGGATTCTGTCGTTGGAACGACAGCTGGTCCTTTACGATTGGAAGATTAATGTTAAAGTTTCAGGGACATATGCAACTAATTTATGCAAATGCATCAAAATGATCATAATGTTTTGTAGCAGTTGTCTATCACAACAAGTCTCAATTTTATGACCTTTAACTTCATATTTATCTCTTTAAATTATTTTGATTTACTGAAAATTAAATTACTTTTTTTCTTTCGTTTCAGACTGATGGAAGTGAAGGAGAAGAATGAAGAACTGAGAGAAGTGGAGGAGGAACATCAAGACAAACCTGGAGAAAAACCTTTGAGTCGCTTAAAGACTAAAAAGACATTTCTAAAGAAAAGAAGAGCCAAGAAATCTACAACCTGCACTCAGTGTGGAAAGAGTTTCTCAACCAAACAAAATCTTGATGTTCACATGAGAGTTCATACAGGAGAGAAGCCGTTCACATGTGATCAGTGTGGGAAGAGCTTTACACAAAGAGGACATCTTAAGGAACACATGAGAGTTCACACTGGAGAGAAGCCGTTCACATGTGATCAATGTGACAAAACATTTATTAGATCATCAGACCTGAAGTCACACCTGACAGTTCATACAAAGGAGAAGCCACATTCATGTTCTGTGTGTGGAAAGAGTTTTTCACTGCTGTGTAGTTTACAAAAACATGAGAAAATTCATACTGGTGTGAGAGAGTACATGTGCTTTGAGTGTGAGAAGACTTTTACTACATGGAGCGATTTAAAAAAGCACCACAGAATTCACACTGGAGAAAAACCTTACAAGTGTTCACACTGTGACAAGAGATTCAATCAGTCATCATATCTGAAAACACATGAGAGAATTCACACTGGAGAGAAACCTTATAAGTGTTCACAGTGTGACAAGAGATTCAGTCAGTCAGTAAATCTGAAAACACATGAGCGGATTCACAGCAGAGAGAAGCTGCACACCTGTGATCAGTGTGGAAAAAGTTTCACTATTAAAAGTCACCTGAAGCTGCACATGAAGATCCATGCAGTGGAGAAACCACATCACCACAGTCTGAAATGAAGTAGTTAATTTTTATGTGCTAAACAAAAAAAATCTCTTCTGTGTAAGTTAGCCACAGCCAAATCTCTTCTCTCCAGCTATAGTTGGCGCCATGGGCGACAAGTTTTATTTATTTTATTTTTTTTTGCAGTTAGAAAACGTCTTTTTGTACCTGCATCAGCAAATTATTCACAAAAATTTTAAGCAAACAAG